>NW_028155622.1:27500-29298 GCF_963454915.1 Gymnoscopelus microlampas | reverse complement strand
AGCCGGGCGCCTCCAGGGCCCCGGGGTGGGGACGGGGAGGTACCACGCGGAGATCCAGGACAAAGGGGCGCCTCGCGGCGCCCACACTGCCCCGGGACCATGCCCCGTTCTCGGGCAGGGTCCCTAGCTATCCGCTGGCAAAAGTGGCCGAGACTCCCGGGAGAGAATTTCAAAGGAGGGAGCCATGGCGGAGCCCAGAGCTCCTTGGGAGCTCTGGACTCTGAAGAAATCCCGGCTTTTTCCGAAAGCTCCAGGATTTGGGGGGTCTGCGAGGCGCGGGGCGCCCCCGAAAATGGTGCACCAAGTCCGGCCATGCTCCCTAGCTACCCGATGGCAAAAGTGGCCGAGACTACCGGGAGAGAAATTTCACGCATGGGAGGGGCCGGCAGCCCAGGGCTCCCTGGGAGCTCTGGACTTAGAAGAAATCCCGGCTTTTTCCGAAAGCTCCAGGATTTGGGGGGTGTGCGAGGCGCGGGGCGCCCCCGAAAATGGTGCACCATGTCCGGCCATGCTCCCTAGCTACCCGATGGCAAAAGTGGCCGAGACTACCGGGAGAGAAATTTCACGCATGGGAGGGGCCGGCAGCCCAGGGCTCCCTGGGAGCTCTGGACTCTGAAGAAATCCCGGCTTTTTCCGAAAGCTCCAGGATTTGGGGGGTGTGCGAGGCGCGGGGCGCCCCCGAAAATGGTGCACCATGTCCGGCCATGCTCCCTAGCTACCCGATGGCAAAAGTGGCCGAGACTACCGGGAGAGAAATTTCACGCACGGGAGGGGCCGGCAGCCCAGGGCTCCCTGGGAGCTCTGGACTTAGAAGAAATCCCGGCTTTTTCCGAAAGCTCCAGGATTTGGGGGGTGTGCGAGGCGCGGGGCGCCCCCGAAAATGGTGCACCATGTCCGGCCATGCTCCCTAGCTACCCGATGGCAAAAGTGGCCGGGACTCCCGGGAGAGAAATTTCACCCATGGGAGGGGCAGAGAGCCCAGAGCTCCCTGGGAGCTCTGGACTTAGAAGAAATCCCGGCTTTTTCCGAAAGCTCCAGGATTTCGGGCCCTGCGAGGCGCGGGGCGCCCCCGAAAATGGTGCACCATGTCCGGCCATGGTCCCTAGCTACCCGATGGCACAAGTTGCCACTTTCCCCCCATGCGAAATTTCACGCATGGGAGGGGCCGGCAGCCCAGGGCTCCCTGGGAGCTCTGGACTCTGAAGAAATGCCAGCTTTTCGGGGGTTTTTCGGCCGCCGTTTGCCCCGGCGGCGGCGCCCGGGGCCGGGGAGGGCACCGCCGCGTGCGCAGCGCCGGCCCGGATCCAACGAGCCCTCCGCCGGCCCCGGGCGACCCAGGGCCCGGGCGGTACCGCCGCTTTTAGCCCCAAAAAGAGCCGATCGACAAGCTCGGGGCGCCCGAAAAAGGTTGAGGTTTTCGGCCGGGGGTCCTCCAGGGGGTCCCCGGGGACCCCTGGAGCCCATGCCAGCACTCGCCGACATTTTCCGTTTTTTTGGAGAACCATGACTCGGGGCCCCTCCGGACCCCTCGCCTGCCCAGGACCCAGGCCTCCGTCCTGGGCTACAACTACCCGATGGCACCGGTCGGCCTTCCGGGCCCCTGGAGGAAAAATGACGGAGGCAGGAAGGCTCGTCCTGGCCTCCTCTAGGGCCCTGGGCACTTAGAAGAATTTTCGATTTTTTCCAGAGAACCAGGATTTCGGGCCCCTCGGCGCCCCGGCTCTGCCCCAGGATGGAGCCTCATCCCGGGCATGGTCCCTAGCTACCCGATGGCACCAGTCGGCCTTCCGGGCCCCTG
>NW_028155623.1:0-32500 GCF_963454915.1 Gymnoscopelus microlampas | reverse complement strand
GGTGGGTTTTTTTTTTTTACATGGGCTCGTAAGGGAATTCATGAAGGCCATCATAAGACAGCGATGGAGGTGGTGGTGGTGGTGGTGGGGAGGGGGGAGGGAATGGGGCGTAAAATATTTATTTTGTCCATCGATCGCGTTCTTGAACTGTCTGGCACCCCTCCCCCCCACGACCCAACCCCCCCCCCCCATCCACACACAAGCTCGCCACATCCACTTCCTCCTGCTTGACCTCCCCCCATGAGAGAGAGAGAGGGAGAGAGAGAGAGGGAGGGAGAGAGAGGGAGAAATTCAGAATTTACTTGAGTAAATGTACCACGGTATTTGTATCAAAATGTACTTAAAGTACCAAAGTAGAACGTACTCATTATGTGGAATGTCCCATTTCACAAGTTTTAAAAATCTTTGGAAAATAGCAGATCTACAAGCTCACAATGCGTCGCGATGCGACGCATTGTGAGCTTGTATATCGGCTATTTTCAAATGGCCGAAATGTATATAGAGCTGAAGTGGTTAATAGTGCATGTTTTGTGATAATAATCAAAATCTACAAAGTAACCAGTAACTTAAGTCTTCAAATAATTGTAGTGGAGTATAAGTATAATATTTGCCTCTGAGATGTATTGGAGTAGAAGTAAAAGTGCTGAAAATTGGAAATACACCAGTAAAGTAAAAATACCTCAAAATTGTACTTAAGTACAGCACTTGAGTAAGTGTACTTACAGTAGTTACTTTACACCACTAGCTGCAGGGGTAAACTTTGAACCCTGGACTGGGACATTAATCCTGCAGGGGTAAACTTTGAACCCTGGACTGGGGCATTTATCCTGCAGGGGTAAACTTTGAACCCTGGCTGCCTCTGCCTGGTGGTTTGAAGCCCCACAGTGGGACAGATGAGCTTAATGTGTATCATTAAGGAGTTAGCGCTGAACCCCTTCAACACACGCCTCTGCTTTTCTACACACACACACACACACACACACACACACACACACACACACACACACACACACACACACACACACACACACACACACACACACACACGCCTCTGCTTTTCTACACACATATTTACACATTACGTGAAGAGTAGAGGGAGGGGGGGGTTACTGTCATCAGAGCAGTTTGTTTTGTTGTTTTCTTTTTTTAAAGTACATTTACTCAAGTACTGTACATAAGTAAATGGTTTGGGTATTTCTACTTTACTGGCGTACAGTATTTCCAATTTTCAATACTTTTACTCCGACTCCACTACATCTCAAAGGCAAATATTGTACTTTTTACTCCACTACAATTCTTTGAAACCTTGAGTTACTAGTTACTTTGCCGTTACTTTGCCGATACAAATTATTACATTATAAAACATTCACACTTTTTACTTTTACTTTTGGTACTTTTAAGTACATTTTGATACCTATACTTTCGTACTTTTACAATTTGCAATTTTGAATTCCGGACTTTTACTTGTAACAGAGTACTTCTATATTGCAGTATTGATACTTTTACTTAAGTTAAACATTGGAGTACCTGTTCCACCACTATTTGTGTGTGTGTGTGTGTGTGTGTGTGTGTGTGTGTGTGTGTGTGTGTGTGTGTGTGTGTGTGTGTGTGTGTGTGTGTGTGTGTGTGTGTGTGTGTGTGTGTGTGTGTGTGTGTGTGTGTGTGCGCGTGCACGTGCGTGTATGTGTGTGCGCGCGTGTACGTGTGTGTGTGTGTGTGTGTGTGCGTTGGTTAACCTGATAGGTTAATGGTTCACATTTTATCCTATAGTCTTCAGTAGCTTCATGAAGGACATCCAACCACACATAGCCTACAGTAAACTGGTCGGTGCTTGGGTTAAATGCGTCTCCGCTATTATGGACATTTCTATTTGGCTGATAACTGCAGCGTTAGCCCGAGGGGGAAAAAAATATGTGGAAATTGAAGCTATACAGTCATACTGTATCTGTGTTGCTAGTGCTGTGCTGTTGTTACTGGATTTGTACAATATGGAGGTTTATGAAAGATGATGCATATTATCAGATTTTTCCAAGGTTTATTTTATGGCATTTTCATTTCCAATAGCTCAGTGTAGACGGACATACAACCAAGGGTAAAGAGAATAGAGTGACAATACTATCACTGTTTACTAAAAGTAATGTTATTGGGTCAATTCATCCTACTAGTCCAGTGGTTCTCAACCAGTGGTCCGGGGACCACCAGTGGTCCTTGGAGGGGGTACCAGGGGGTCCCCAGCAAAATTAGTTAACATAGCGTCACAATCATTTTAACCACTTAGCTTTGGCTATTCAAAAATAGCAGATATACAAGCTCTTAGCGCGAGTGCCGAGTGCACCCCGGCCCGCTAGCAGTGGTGTAAAGTAACTAAGTACGTTTACTTAAGTACTGTACTTAAGTAAAATCTTGAGGTATTTCTACTTTACTTGAGTAATTCCAATTTCCAATACTTTTACTTGTACTCCACTACATCTCAGAGACAAATATTGTACTTTTACTCCACTACAATTATTTGAGAACTTTAGTTACTACAGTAGTTACTTTGTAGATTTTGATTATTCTTACAAAACACATTAACTACTTCAGCCCTATATACATTTTGGCCATTTGAAAATAGCCAATCTACAAGCTCACAATGCGTCGCTATGAGACGCATTGTGAGCTTGATGATCTGCTATTTTCAAAAGATTTTTATACATTTGAAAACGTATGAAATGGGACATTCCGCATAATGAGTACTTTTACTTCTGGTACTTTAAGTACATTTTGATACCATTACTTTTGCACTTTTACTCAAGTAAATGTTTAATTCTGGACTTTTACTTGTAACAGAGTAGTTTCCACATTGCAGTATTGATACTTTTACTTAAGTAAAAACATGTGAGTACTTTTTCCACCACTGCCCGCTAGCCACGGAGAGAGAGAGAGAGAGAGAGAGATAGAGAGAGCCCGGCCTGACATCCAGGATGATGTGCTCCACAAAGCCAAGCCCACTGACACCTTCCAAACCCCTGAGGGATTATTATGGCCTCCATAGGCAGACATAAGGCCAGATTACTAGCATGTCACTGTTACTGTATATATATATATATATATATATCGTAATGGAACGGCTTTATAGGCTCTACAGTATAACGCTCCTCCTCCTCACTGCTGTGTGTCTGCAGCATACTGCAGGGGCAGAATGCACAGGAGAGAGGTGCTGTTAATCATTTAAAATGTCAGTTCAGTTTATAAGAAATGCTGTTAAATGTAGGAGCTATATTTACAGTATAACACATTTTTTCTAGTTGATAAATATAGATTTCTTTTAAAATTCATGATTTTTTGAAAAATTGGTTCTTAAAGGACAACTTTGTTTTTTTACAACCAAGGTTTATATTTTAGCTTGTAATTAAAGTAAATAACAGATGAGTGTTAATTTGTTTTAATTTACTGCTTTCTATAGTTTTAGCAATTTTCGCCATCTTTTTTTACAGTGGGCAGGGGCATTCTGTCCGGTGGCTAAATATGTCTTTTTTTACACAATAACCCAGCGTTTTCATTATTATTATTTACAGTAGCTCTTCTGGCCCCCAATAACTCACATCTGACCATCAAAGACCACCTTACCTTTTTTATTGTGTAAAAAAGACATATTTAGCCACCGGACAGAATGCTAAAAAAATGCAGAATTGCTAAAACTATAGAAAGTAGTAAATGGAAAAAAAATAACACTCACCTTTTATTTACTTTAATTACAAGCTAAAATATAAACCGTGGTTGTAAAAAAACAAAGTTGTCCTTTAACACATCGGATGCCAAACACGGTCTGAACCGTGTTTGTGCAAACACAGCGCTTCGGTGCCGAACACGGTCTGAACCGTGTTTTTCAGTCTTGTTGTGTTTTTTTTCGTTTTTTTCCACACGGGAGGGGCTGGAGCAGCTCTGGAATCACCCACTGTGATTCTGAGAATCACGTGCCAAAAAACATGGCTCCCCATCCGCTTCCGTCAAATCTCCTTCTCTAAAACCCCTATAACTCCGAAAGTTTTTACATTAAGGGAAAACGACTCATTTTGTATGCGCGATCGATCGCTGCGCCATTGTGACCCGCATGAAAGATGTTATCGTTCCAGGCGTTAGCCAGGACCATCTTGCAAAATGCACGCATGCTTTGTTTCACATGGATTGCCAATCTTGGAGTCTACAGCTTAAACAGCGGCGCGCAGCTCAACGGTGAGATATCTGGCACCGAATAAGGATAAGTGTCCCTTATTTTAATCTCTGGGAGTTGGCAACCCTAAGCTTGCCATATACCTTAGCCAAAAAAACAACACATTGGTATCGCTTTCCCTTCAACCACCCCCCCCCCCCACTGAAATGCTAGCACACACGACGTGGAGGCAGTAGGCAGAATCAGCATTCCAGTAAAGTGTTCCTCGGCTCGTCATTTCGCCCCAGCATCCATTCGTATAATGTAGTGTTTATGCAAGTCAATCTACATGCAAATGTACCAAATGAATAAAAATCTACTTTGAACAAGCATCACACACACACACGCGCGCACACACACACACACACACACACACACACACACACACACACACACACACACACACACACACACACACACACACACACACACACACACACACACACACACACACACGCATGCACACGCACACACACAACAAGCACTGTTAACCCATTAAGACCGGGAACGCATCTGTGTAATTTTTAGATTTCTTTGGGCTATTTTTTGAAAATTCTTGAAAATGTGTGCAAATCTTTGAATATTTATATATTTTTAAAAAGCGAACATTTGTAACTGAAATCTTTGCTTCTGGGGGGGTCCCTGGAACAACATATTTTGAGATGGGGGTCCGCGGCCAAATGCATATCATTTTGGGGGTGCTTGACAGTTTGAGAACCACTGATTAGTGTTTATAGCAACATAAGTAAATAAAAACAATAAAAAACGATTTGCACACATTTTCATGTTTTTTCAAAAATAGCAGATATACAAGCTCATAGCTATGAGCTTGTATATCTGCTATTTTTGAATAGCCAAAGTCATTTTAGCCAAAGTATGGTTAAAATGATGCTTTCCCGGTCTTAATGGGTTAAAAAAAGAAAAGAAAAAGGGATGCGGCCCAGCGCACGCTATGGAGGACCGCTGGTTAGCTCTGTGTTGCGCCGTGAAATGGCACAGGCGCCCATCTCTGCCAGCATAATTAAAATATGGGAACCTCATCGTGCCAAGATGCCGTGTGCCACTACCAATTATAGCCATTCCTAGCTTTGTGTGCCCAAGGAAGGGAAAACAAATGGGGGGCTTTCCTGGAAGGGAAAGACCATTATTGTTATGGTGCAGAGAGAGAGAGAGAGAGAGAGAGAGAGAGAGAGAGAGAGAGAGAGAGAGAGAGAGAGAGAGAGAGAGAGAGAGAGAGAGAGAGAGAGAGAGAGAGAGAGAGAGAGAGAGAGAGAGAGAGAGAGAGAGAGAGAGAGAGAGAGAGAGAGAGAGAGAGACAGGGGCGTCAATTGGGTATGGCAAGGTATGGCATGCAGGTGCCATACCTTGGCTCCAGGAAGAAGAAAAAAATGATATAAAAAAGAAATCATGAATAGTAGTCTAATGCAGGTGTAAGACCAATGGGATTGTATTGTGTTATAGGTAAAATGCATAGTTTTATATAATGCATAGTTTTACAGTATATGCATTTCGGGGGTTTTGGGGGTGTTCGACCCCCAAAAAAAGGATAAGTGTCCCTTATTTTAATCTCTGGGAGTTGGCAACCCTAACCTTGCCATACCTTAGCTTTTGCTGAACTGACGCCACAGAGAGAGAGAGAGGGAGAGGGGCAAAGAGAGAGGGAGAGGGAGAGAGGGAGAGGGGGAGAGGGAGAGGGCATGAGGGGAGAGGTTGACATACAGCCATCAGACAGTGCATGGCCTAATGCCCCTGCATGGTAGATTGCACAGCACGGGGACAAAAGAGCACAAGCTTGTTTTCATTGTGATCCACTGTGACATATACAACAAACAGCCATACACCATTAATATTGATGTAGACATTTAAGAACAGGACATAATAGTGACTTATGGATTGCATTCCTTAGCTGGCAGTCCAGCCAGGAATGAGTATTTCTATATAAGTCTCGATAGAGCACCGAAGTCTGACGTGATTTACGCATCCTACCTGGGTCGCGGTCCCCCCCCCCCCATTCTGAATTCCCATAGACGTGTTTGATATCTCGTCAAATAAGAACAAGTTCCAAGAATAAACAAATGATCCCGGCGGTTTGACTCTCATGGATATGAAGCATCAACTGACGGTGAGAAAACGATAATGTTACTTCCGCCAAATTAGTTACATTTTCGGACTGTATCAAATATGAGTGACTGACTATCATAAACGATACAGAGCCACCTTCCTGACGATATCGCCGAGACGGTTTGTTTATTTTTGGACCACAATTCTTATACGAGACGATTCTAAGATGACCCAATGTTATTCTCCATAGAGAAATTACTTTACGAACCAGGGGATGAACGAGTGACGTCAGGACTTCTGTACTCTATTAGCATTTATTAAATGAAGCCACGATTTAAGATCTGTGTTAAACCTTTTGGAAGGGATAGTCAGGTATGTCAGATCTGCTGGCAAAGCATTCCACTGAGTAGTAGCTGTGTAATGTAATGCCTGAGGTCAAATAAATTAAATGTATTATTTAAAACTTAGGTACTAGTTACTTTGTAGATTTTGATTATTATTTCAAAACATACATTAACCACTTCAGCCCTATATATATATATATTCTGGCTATTTGAAAATAGCCGATCTACAAGCTCACAATGTGTCGCATCGCCACACATTGTGAGCTTGTAGATCTGCTATTTTCAAAAGGTTTTTCTACGTTTTGAAAACTTGAAATGGAACATTCTGCATAAGGAGTAGCTAACTTTTGTACTTTAAATGTATTTTGATACCAATACTCTTGTACTCTTGTAAGTACATTTTGAATTCCGGACTTTTACTTGCAACAGCGTATTTCTACATTGCAGTATTGGTACTCTCACCTGTGGTCATGAAGTGTGGGGTCATGACCGAAAGAATAAGGTCGCGGATACAAGCGGCCAAAATTAGTTTTCTCAGACGGGTGGCTGGCATCTCCCTTAGAGATGGGGCGAGAAGTTCAGTCACCCGGGAGAGACTCGGAGTAGAGTCACTGCTCCTTCACTTGGAAAGGAGCCAGCTTTGGTGGTTCGGGCATCTGGTATGGATGCCTCCCTAGCGTTTCCCTAGCTAGGGAGGTCCTCGCTGCGCACTGCCACTGGGAAGAGACCCCGGGGCAGACCAAAGGACCAGATGGGGGGGGGATTACATCTCCACACTGGCCTGGGAACAGCCTCGGGATCCCCCAGGAGGAAGTGGCTAATGTTACTCAGGAGAGGGAGAAGACTGGAGCTCTCTGCTGGAACTGTTGCCCCCGCGACCCGACTCTGGATAAGCGGTTAAAGATGGATGGATGGAGTATTGATACTTTTACTTAGGTAAAACATTTGAGTACGTTCCCCACCACTGGCTACATGTAATAGATAGCTTTTCTTGCTCCCCTTGCTCCTCTTCACTTTCTGAAAATAACAGAAAGGTGATAGAGCTCGCACAAAAACAAATCTCACCCACTTTTGTTTTTTACACGGTATAAACCTGTGACGTGACAATACAAGCTGATTTCTGCCCCGGCAGAGATGATATAATCTTAGGATTATAGCATCTCCATCAACCCATATCCTCCACCAACAGTGGTGTAAATTAACTAAGTACATTTACTTTTTTTTTTTTACTTACGGTACTTTTACTCCACTACAATTATTTGAAGATAATGAGTTACTAGATACTTGGTAGATTTTGATTATTATTACAAAACATACCACTTCAGCCCTATATACATTTTGGCCACAGCCAATCTACAAGCATTGTGAACTTGTAGATCTGCTATTTTCAAAAGATTTTTAAATTGCAGTATTTTTACATTGCAGTATTGATACTTTTACTTATTAAAACATTGAGACCTGAAGCCGATTCTACATGTCTCCTAAATCTCAACAGTTTTCTGAAAAACATACGTTTCTATATCAGTGGTGCTCAATCTTTTTCATGTCAAGGACCCCCAAAATTATATGTATTTGACCGTGGACCCCCATCAAAATATTTTGTTCCAGGGACCCCCCAGAAGCAAAGATTTGAGTTAAAAATGTTCGCTTAAAAAATATATATATATTCAAAGATTTGCACACATTTTCACGATTTTTCAAAAATAGCAGATCTACAAGCTCGTAGCGCGGCACTCGGTGCCGCGCTATGAGCTTGTATATCTGCTATTTTTGAATAGCCCAAAGTGTAAAATAATGCTTGTTTAGCTCAAATCTAAAAATGACAAAGTTCCAGGTCTTAATGGGTTAAAACATTGAGTACTTTTTCCACCCAGGCCGGCTGCACACTGAGGCGTTTGATGTCTCTCTCTCGCGGTGTCTTTGTTTGATGTCTTCATATACTCCCAGGGGGCAAAGTGTCTTCTTGTCTTTCACTCACAGCCCCTGAGATGGAATTTTCTTTTTATTAAACGTACTGTGTCTTCTTTGCGCCAGCCGAGCCTCCTTTGGCCCCCGCGGACACAAATCGTAGAAATTGAATAGCGGGCGCGGTGTAAACGGACGAGGAAGATCACCTGACTATTACCTTACTGCTCCCTATAGCGGGATTTCGGCCCGCTTATGTGTTTGTTCGATATCCTCTCTCTCTCTCTCTCTCTCTCTCTCTCTCTCTCTCTCTCTCTCTCTCTCTCTCTCTCGCTCTCTCTCTCTCTCTCTCTCTCTCTAAATTACAATTAAATTGAATTCAAAGACGCTACATTGAGAAAACATGAATTGCATTACCAAAGCAAAAGTGGAACAAAACAATCAAAACAAAAACAATATATGTACAATTAAATGGGAATAGAGAAATGTGTAAACAGAGCTGTGTTACTTTATAACTTAGAGGAAAACTTGGAAAAAGCAAATCAATATTTCATTGTTTTTCTGCATTCACTTGGTATAAAACCTTCGGGTCAAATAGCAAATGTATTTAAAGGTATAGTTGCTCTGTTTGTTTGTACGTACGGTACACAGTGTTTCTATGTACCCGGTGCAGACAGTGCAGGAATACACACAGTGATTTGTAGTCCTTAAGGTGGTTGTATTCCATTAGACATCCTTCTCCTGTCACAACAGCTCACATCTCTCTCCTCTCTCTCTCTCTCTCTCTCTCTCTCTCTCTCTCTCTCTCTCTCTCTCTCTCTCTCTCTCTCTCTCTCTCTCTCTCGCTCTGTCTGTCTGTCTGTCTGTCTGTGTCTCTCTCTCTCTCCCCCCCTCCCCATCCATGGATGGCTTAGCACCCTTTGGTGCCAGAGGCTATTTTTTTGTTCTAATTCAGTTAGTTTTAATTCGTTTTTAGAGCAGATTTGCTAGTTTTTTTATCGTTTTTTTTTGTTATACTTTGGGTTATTTATTATTAGTTCTTGATGTCTCAATGTCTTTGGCAGTGTCCTGCTAGTCTCATTCTCCTGGCTGCTATTTTCTCGCTCACCCCTTGGTATATTGGCTATAACCCTAACCCTTGGTATTCCCTCATACAGATTCTTGTTGGTAACACGTTCACTCTTGCTGTGTTAAGTACTGCACTCAATATGCTGGTGTAGCACCCGTTTACAGATTTCTGCAGGGGTTCGTTTCAGGGTCCAGCATTCACTGCCATATAGGAGAACAGACTCTACTGTATACATAGCCCCATTAAGTACCTCTCACTCCGCTATACAGCTCCGAGATGAGGTGCTATGTACATTCAACCCGGAACGTCCGCTGCCAGTACTGCTCCCGGTTCGGCTACCATGGGAAATATGGCCACAGGCTGACTAAATAAGCGATTTAAATGGATAGTTTCGTCCCTGACCTAAAATATTTTGTGCCGGACCAAACCTTAAACGTCTGTACGCTCTGGAATCTACCATTCGTTTTTTGGATACGATGTTGACAAAAGGGTCAACAGCGGAGCCTTTTGCGGCCGTTCCACCGATTCTGGGAGACCTCGGCATAGTACCTCATCTCGGAGTGAGAGGTACCTAATGGGGCTACTGTATAGGGCATCGCAGTTGCGGCCACTTCCGGGTTCCACTGCAAAATACTCAATGCATTTTTCCCATTGACTTTTCCAAAAATATTTATATCAATTACTTTAAGCCTAGAATCAAGCTATCCAGCCTCCTGGTGAATCATGACCATAAAACGTTTGATTCTGTGAAAAACTTTTTTGAAAACGGCAAAACAAAGGGTATTTATTAAATATAGTATATCATAGTTCCATACACTGGCCATGCCATTCAGGGCCCCTTCCATGCAAGTGCCTTCCTCACTTTAAGATAAGTCTTGAGGACAGTCCATCGAATTGAATTCCCATGGGTTCATGCCAATACACCCCCCCCCCCCCTCCCCCCTCCCCCCTCCGCTACCTCCCAGCTGAAGCAGTTTCACGGCTGCTTTTCAGAGAATAATTGAAAATCCATCATGGCTGATTGCCTCAGACCCTCGTAGTAATTAATTTTCGTTCAGTTATGCGGGGCCTGTAGAGACTTCTTCTTCTGCGTCTCTGGTTTTGTGATTCCTTCGTGAACATCAAGGACGGTTGGTTTGATGCAGTCCAGGTGAAGCTCACCTGTGTGGTGGTGGGCTTACCGTGCACATATATATATACATGTGCACGGACACACACACACACACACACACAGAGAGACACACTATACAGCAGGGGACTTCAACGTTTTCAGGCCAAGGACCCCCCAGCTGAGAGAGAGATGAAGCAGGGACCCCCTCTTTATTGTATAAAATTGTGTTTCAGATTCAACATTTCTTGTTTACGTGGTCTGCTCTTTTTTCCCTCTACACCTATGCCTCTTTGACAAAAAGTAGCCGATCTACAAGCTCACAACGCCTCGCAGCGCGAGGCGTTGTGAGCTTGTAGATCGGCTATTTTTGGCTAAAGTTCTCCTCAGAAAAGGCATGCTAGGGTTCAAGTTGTTAAGGTCAAATAAATAATCCTACCACACAAAGATTTGGCGGACCCCCTGTAGTAACTCTGAGGACCCCCTAGGGGTCCCGGACCCCCTGTTGAAGACCCCTGCTATACAGTATGTGTATGCACGGCACAGGCCGGCACATTTGTATTCACATGTGTATACATTTGTAGATCGGTTATTTATCCAGGGTTAGGGGTTATCTAGGATCTACGAGCTCACAACAAGCTCACAACGCCTCGCAGTGCGAGGCGTTGTGAGCTTGTAGTTTGGCTATTTTCACAATATGTATCTGTGGAACCGAGTCAAACTTAAATGTAATGCCTTAAAGGTAGGGTAAGTGATATTTTTTGGTTAAAACAAAAAGTATTTTGTTAAAAGGTTAAAGCACTATATTCTGATAGTTATCATTGCTATAGAGTGTTTGTTCAGTAACAGATGTCTCCCTGTCTCTCCAGCTCTTTAATAAACAGAAAATACATTTTCCAGTAGGTGTCAAAATCTCAGCCAATCAGGAGAAAGTACCCATTTTTAAGCTTCATTTTTATAGTGTTCCAGTTCCAATTTTGTCTGCTCATTTCTTAGTGTCATCACTTCCAATTTCACTTACCCTGGTTGAGTTCTCTATCCTGATTGGATAAAATTGGAAATGAAACTGAAACGAAAATGCATTTTCTGTTTTATAAAGAGCTGGAGAGACAAGGAGACTCCTTTTACTAAACAAACACTCTATAGCAATGAGTACTATCAGAATATAGATAGAGCTATTTAACACTTATTTTAACCAAAGAAAATCACTTACCCTACCTTTAACTCCAAGTGCTTGTCAGGGTAGGGGCGTCCCCAGTTCAAATAATGATTATTTTGGGGGGTCCCGCCCTGAGAAGTTTGGGAACCCTTGGGCCTACACATCGTGCTTCCGGCTGGAGAAAGTGCCCCCTGCTACTCTGCTAAACCTCTCTCTCTCTCTCTCTCTCTGCATCTCCATGGTGACCCCGATGAAGGCCACAAGCCACCAGATAAATGAAACGCGCTGCTGGTCTCAACAATACAAGTTGTTCAGTATTCTAGAAGTGTTATGCAGCCGTTTTGACCTATTTGGGCCTTTTTTTTTTGGGTTTCCTCTGTGCTGCTATGCACCTTGGCAGTACAGCCAGGTGAAGTCATGCCAGAAGCCATTCACTCATCTCATCTCCATGGAAACAGGCATTGTTGATCAAGGGGGGGTGGGTGGGGGGGTGCAGGAGAGAGCCGAACGAGTCTGGAGGACATTCAGGTGAATACATTGGCATCGTTTTGTTGTTGTCGGGCAGAAACCTCCTATCTCCGTATTCTAAGGTATCTTTTTTTAGTTTTTTGTAAAATAACGCCCTACTTGATCACATACTACAAAAGTATAGCAGAGCCACAGACCTCAAAACATCCGCAAACCTCGAAACGTTTTGAGCTTGTAGATCTGCTACTTTTTTTCTACTTTTGAATTTGAATCCTGATAATAAGTAACCGTTTTGGACAGGTTTCCACCCCGACAGATACGATTTTGTCATGTGTGGAACTAATATATTCCAAAGTTTGAGAACCACTGAGCTTCAGTACATAAAACCTCCCACCCCAGACACCACTCACCACTCACCACCTTCCCACCCCACCCATCACTATCATCAAGGATAAATGCAACAGAAACAGCGTGTTGTGGAGAGAGACTGCAGTGGCATCACCCCCAGAACCAGAGAGAATGAGACCTAATGGCATGTCTCACATTGAAGGACCTTGGGGCTCTGTGTCTGTGGAGATGAGTCGCTCATATATATATAGATAGATAGATACCCAGCATGCTGAGCGCCGGGCGTTCGTTCGTTTCGTTCGTTGACATACCAGTCACGTCTCCGCGGGCGGCGGCGCCGGTCTCTGGTGCTGTAATCATGGTGAGACTATAGGATACAGAGAGAAAGAGAGCGAGAGAGAGAGAGAGAGAGAGAGAGAGAGAGAGAGAGAGAGCAGGTGTGTGACTGGCTGGCTGGCTGTCGGTGCTGTTGAAAACGGCGGCGCTGCTTCTAAAGCGACAGATAGCCGCGAGGCTGATGAAAGTGGCTGCGGCGGCTCTCGCTTCATGTCCATGATCCTGATTGTTTTGCCGCGGATGTTTTTGTTGCTCCTTAATGATGCCCAATGACGTCCATATGGATGATGTGTATGTGGGCTCATTTATAGACTCTTAATCATGAAACATGACGTGGTCTAATGATAGTGGCTTGGCTTCCCTGAGGATTTGTAATAAAAAAAAAAGTCCAAAGGGCAGATATGACAAATATCTTAAGTATACAAAGAAATGACTGACATATTCAATACTTTTATACTTAAAAAAAAATACATTATTCGTGACACATTTTGTAAGCTGGCAGATCTGTGATTTCAGTTTTTTTTTTCATATTTAAAAATACGAGAAAATGTTTCAACATGGCAACGATTATGACGATTATGACAAAATAATTGTGATTAGTCGATTATGTAATAATAATGTCAGGTGTACTTCTTTGGCCTACTGGCAGCGTGGACACTTTGGCGCTGATCGGTTCCAGTGGTTTTGCGAGATTAGCCTCGGACAGACCACGGCATAAAAGAATATACATTTAAGGTATAGATCCAGTAAGTATTCACTCCCAGTCTGATGATGGGTATACTCCGTCAGCCCTAGGCCGTCTGCATGTCAATTAGGTTGTCACCTGTCAGTCAGGCTGTCTGTTTTGTCCATAGTGTTGGAGAGAAGGAGGGGACGGAGAGAGAGAAAGAGGGGAGAGTGGGTGTAATTTAATCTGTGCCTCCAACTTGGAGTGATGACAGAGTACGATACAGACATGCAACTTACACACACACACACGCGCGCGCGCACGCACGCACGCACGCACGCACGCACGCACGCACGCACGCACGCACGCACGCACGCACGCACGCACGCACACACACACACACACACACACACACACACACACACACACACACACACACACACACACACACACACACACACACACACACACACACACACACACACACACACACACACACACACACACACACACACACACACACACGTTCCCTTCCATGTTTCACCTCCTCAGAAGTAGATGAGGAAGACAGATACATTTGCAAGTGGGTCACAAATTCTGTGGCGAAGCGTCTACTCCTCTCTTCTCCTCCCTTCTCCTCTCTTCTCCTCTCCACTCCTGTCATTTGCTTAAGTGCTCTTTGCACAACTGCACTCTTCTGCTTTCCCCTCTCTCTCTCTCTCTCTCTGTCTCTCTGTCTCTCTGTCTCTCTCTCTCTCTCTCTGTGCATCTCTTAGTATTTTGGTAATAACCCTCCTCTTTCACTGTGGGTGCCGTTTGACTTTGACCGATCCACCTCCATCATGTATAAAAAGCAAGACTGGATCAAAGCCTTGTATAGATCAAAACCTAGTAGAAAGCTGGTACCACGCATGAGGTGGCCTGAGAGCTTCTGATGTGAAATGACGGATACAGGAGGTGGGCGACACACACAAAGCATTTGGTTTATATTGTCCAGGAGCAGCAAAATAATATGACGTCTTTAAGCGTGCAGTGAGTTTGTAATGACCTGAGTGGAACGGCTGTAAATGCCTTCAAAGGATGCAGAGGACATAGGTGAAGGCTGTGGGGTGCCTGTGAAGACATCATAGGAAACTTTAGCATCATTTGAGTTCATTTTAGCATCTTTTTTGAAAGAGCAACGGTCGATTGGTATAACTCCATTCGGCCGTCTGACTAGTTCACCCATTCACCCATTCTCTCACACACACACACACACACACACACACACACACACACACACACACACACACACACACACACACACACACACACACACACACACACACACACACACACACACACACACACACACACACACACACACACACACACACACACAAACACACATGCATAGTACACCATGCAAGGCTCATCGGGAGCAAATAAGGGTTCATTGTCTTGCTCAAGGACACTTCCACACTAACCCTGTGGGAGCCCGTTATCGAACTGGGAACCTTGCGGTTCCAAAAGTGTAAAAAAAGTGACATTGTGAAGAACTGTGGCACAGAGAGTGGACGTTTTGGTCCTCAGACCGTCATCAACAGAGGACAAAGACTATATTTTTGCATGCAAAGAGCCTCAATGTTCGTTTATAAATGTGCAATAGGCTTGCACACTTTACAAACTCACTTTGTTGTTTTTGGACTTGGAGCCCCGAGTGCACTGGCCGTCTTTATTCTAAGCTGAACACGGCAAGGCGCTCGACCTAAAAGCAATTCCAGGCGCCCGACTTTGAAAATATTTTAGTTTTCAGCAGGCAGGGAAAAAAGCGCCTGGCGCGCACAAGGTAAAAAAAATGCCCAGCGCAACAACGCCAACGCCTGCTGGCGTTTCCCAAAAAATGCGGCGCTCCCGTTATAAAAACCATGCGCTGCGCTCAGAAAAACAAAAAAAGCCCACTGGACACACTGGGGCCTTGATGCTGGCCCCTCTCTCGTACCTGTCTTCAGCCCTAGTTAAGCCCCTGGTTTAGAGATGAATGCAGCTTGTTTGATTTTTATTTATATATATTTTTATATTCTTGGGTTTATTGTTGTTTTCCATCCTCATCCTCGGTCAGGTTCTGTCACAGCCGTAGGGGTAAACAAACACTCGTCCCGAGCCATGATGAGCCCCAGGCTTTGAAACCCCCCAAAGTCCACATTATTAGGGTTTTTACTAGACTACTTTATAGAACCAGTGGTTCTCAAACTTTTTAAAGGGATAATGACCCCCAAAAAATACTTTTTTTCTATCGATTAGTCACCCTCTGGAGACTTGAATTCATGGATATTTTTTTAGTTTTTATCACATTCCTAAGCCAATAATTTGGCGGACCGGTAGGCAGCGGTTCCGGTAGGAGACACAAAGGAGACTCTTTGTGTCTCCTACCGGAACCGCTGCCGGTCATCAAATTATTGGCTTAGGAATGTGATAAAAAACAAAACAACAAACAAAATATCCATGAATTCAAGTCTCCATGGGGTGATCGATAGAAAAAAAGTCATTTTGGGTGTTCTGTTACGGTTGTTTATTTCATGTTTGTGTTTTGATTTACAAAAAGATGTAAATTCATTGTTTTCTATGGCAGGTAATGTCTCTTTAAGAAAGACAGGAAGTGGTTTCAGTTCTGTCATGTGACACACGTCATGTGACTTCAACCAGGAAGTGCACTAGATTTCATGTAACAAACTTTCATGACACATGTAGACTTGAGCTCCTGTGTGTTTGCATCTGCTATCATCTGCTCCAATCTTCTCCTAGTCATAGCATCGTTGGTATGTTTTGTCTTCTTTGCACCTGGTCTTTCATTCTGGTTCATTATTTTTGTACTAAAAATACGTTTTGTGAAGTTTGGTGTAAAAAGCCTGTCAAGTTATTATTGGTCTAATTCTCACCTGTTACACTGCTGCAGAAAAGTCTGTTTAATTCATTGTGTTATGCAACAACATGTAGTACAGTGGTATTGTGCAGTTTACTTCTGATAGTGATTCCAATAGTTGAATTGTCCATTTATTGTGCAATTATGTAAATGCCACAGTTAAAGGAGTAATTAATTTGACATGCAATATGTTTACATTAAGCATAGTTGTTGATTATGCCTTTGTCTGCTTTCAGTTTTACCCTTCTTTCCGTTAATAAACCTGTGTGGACAAAGAGAGAACGTCTCCAGAGTTTTGATGAAGGGAAGGCGTTTATGCTTACTGCCAAGTTATTCACTCTACATAACGAGGGCGGCACATTGGGGGTGAAATATCCCTTAAAGTCAGAGGTTTATAGGTCACATGTCACTAAACACAAAGTGTACTTCTCCAATACAACTATACATTGGTTACACTGGGTTATTATAATAATAATAATATAACTATGTGCTTACTAACACTTTCCTCAACACTGTAAAAAAGAGTAACTCAGCATTCTAGCACATTGGTTCTCAAAGTGGGGTCCGAGGACCCCCAGGGGTACTTGAGGGGGTTCCAGGGGGTCCCCAGCTAAATGATGGACAGGGACCAAATGGACCCTTATGGGTCTGTAACTCTGAGTGTACAAATGGAACCAAATGGGGTCCCAGAGACATACATGCCATTAAATGGGGGTCCATAGCCTAATGCATGTCAAACTGGGGGTCCTTGAAATTAAAATGGTTGAAATCTCTGCTAAAGAGCTGTAAAAATCTTCTATTATGGGGGTCCCTGGCTTATCTTTTCAAATGGGGGTCCGCGGTTTAATAAGTGTCTATTTGGGGGTCCTTGGCACGAAAAGGTTTGAGAACCACTGTTCTAGCAGACTTCATACTGCTGTGTGTGTTTGGTATCCCTGTCGGGGCGTCTGTACTGCAGTGTGCACACTCTCACTGAAGTCACACTCACCTTGGGCCTCCTTCTGGGCAGGCTCTGGCAAAAACATACAGAAAGAAAGAAAGAGAATCCTCAGTGTTACTTTAAACCCCGAGAGTGTAAAAATGGACCACTTGTCTTGAACCCTATCATCCCTATATTCTGGACAGCGGTGGAAAAAGTACTCAAATTTGTCATTACTTATAAGGAGAGTTGCAGTACTCGCATTAGAATGTCCTTCTAATGCGTGAGGGGGCCGTGATTTTTCCATTACTTTTTTCATCATTTTGTAATATATATTTTTTTATGTTTATTTGATTTGAAAGTGAAATATTCCTTTAAGGGCACCTTCTGCTCCTAATACTTAGGATGGGTAAATGCAGAGCCTTCTATTGGAGAGTTACGTCAACTAGGGGGTTAGAAACAGCGCCGGTCACGTGGTTAATAGACTGGAGGACGACTGGCCCGATGAAGGGAACGGAGGTGACACAACCCTCCTTATATGGCTCTGGGTAAATGCAGAGGCCAAATTTTACGTACTGTGTTATGTGCAAATGTAGTGTGACAAAAACATAATACCTCAAAGGAGTGGGTACCATATTATTATTACACTGCTTTTTCTACCACCGAGAGGTGCCAACGAACGCCACTATTATAGTCACGTCTGAAACCCCCCCACCAGCTTGGTCCAGAGCCCACAGAGGGCTATATTAGCATTACATTTAAATACTGTTGAAATGATATCCAACGTATGCATTCCGAGAGCCAATGTTTCTGACTGCCAAAAAAAAAAGCCTATGAATAAATATTATCTTCAAAACAAGCTCAGGGAGAAAGGCACCTTTTTTATGTATTCTATATAATATAAACACCCCCAGTTAAAGCTTGATGTTTGTTTTTTAATGGCTTGGCTTTTAGAATAAACAAAAGGCTTTTTTTCTCTCCCCGGAAACCGTTTGCTGGCTGGACCAGCACAGTTCAAAAAAATCATTTCTAGAAAGATGGATAACTTTTCTGTCTGTAGCCTATAATGAGACGGTTGATGTTGTTTGCTGTTTGCTCAAACAATGACGTCAGTTTGTGCTACGGTACTGTGTGTGTGAAGCAGTTGCTGGGTTTAACCAGTGGTGTAAAGTAACTAAGTATATTTACTCAAATATTGTACTTAAGTACAATGTTGAGGTACTTTTACTTTGCTGGACTATATTTCCAATTGTCTATACTTTTACTTCTACTCCACTACATCTCAGAGGCAAATATTATACTTTTACTCCACGACAATTATTTGAAAACTTTAGTTACTAGTTACTTTTTAGATATAAATTATTACATTATAAAACATACATGAACCACTTTAGCCCTATTTTATACCTAGGCTATTTGACAATAGCCGATATACAAGCTCACAACGCGTCGCATCGCGACGCGTTGTGAGCTTGTAGATCGGCTATTTTCAAACAGTTTAGTACTTATACTATTGGTTCTTTAAGTACATTTTGATATCAATACTCTTGTACTTTTACTCAAGTACATTTTGAATTCCGAACGTTTACCTGTAACAGAGTACTTCTACATTGCAGTAGTGATACTTTTACTTAAGTAAAACCTTTGAAGGTGTGTGCTGGCAGGTCGCTCAAAACAGGAGCATGAGAGACAGGCTGAGAGGCAGGTTTCATCATCAGCCCCTCTTGCCATGCTCAGGGGAAGAAAGAAGGGAGGTGCACGCCCGGTGGATCCACCTGCGCCTCCTCCGTCTCCCTCTCTGCTCCTCCAAGCTCCATCCATCATCCATCATGCATGGCATTGTGCGTGCGTGTGCGTGTGCATGTGAGAGCAAGCGAGCGTTGCCCACTGCAGTGTTTGAACTGACTGGCAGTTTTTTCCGGGTAGAGAGAGGATAAGAATGAAAGAGGTCAAGCCAGATATATATATATATATATATATATATATATATATATATATATATATATATATATATATATATATATATATATCTATATCTATATCTATATCTATATATATATCTATATATATATCTATATATATATATATATATATATATATCAGCTATATATATATATATATATAGCTGATATATATATATATATATATATATATATATATATATATATATATATATATATATATAGATATATATATATATATATATATATATATATAGCTGAGCTTCATATTGTTCATGGTCACGAGGCACATAAGTCGAACCAGAACAAACATAGAAGAATAATAGGTACTGTACCTGTGTATATACAGCACTCGGGTGGCGTAGGGGTTTATGATTGATTGAATACTTTGAACAGTTTGCAAAAAGTGCAGAGGTACAGTTATACAATACATGCTAAAAGGATAACACAAAAAAAGCCATGAGGGCTGGTTTCTAAAGGGTAAAGTACAGTAGCTCTCCATCACGGAGTCTAGGATTTCAAATTGTTTTTCTGTCTCTAGGTCCCGCGAGAGTGAGTTGCTGGGACAGAGAAAGGTCGATAATAATGTTGATTTTCTCCTGATGTGTCTCTCTGAAAAAAAGCAATTTTAAGTGTCAGAATGTTGTGGCAAAATTGTGGTGGCTTGTGGCGATCGGGTCCAATATTTAGTTCAGTGACCCATGGGGCTAAAAGACTTGTTCAGAAGCTGTGTTCACGTTCACTTCTCCCATTGGGAATGAATGGACTCCCCAACTATAATTCCGGTGTCCTGAAAAGGCGGCCACCTATACTGTAAATTAAAGCGGAGATGGCATGTCTTTCTTTTGTCTTGGAGCTCACCGAGGGGAGTGGGAAGTCTTTAACCTGGGGGGGCAGGCCAGCATAAAGCTCAGTCCAATTGGAATTCAACGCTGTAGGTAATTTCCCAGTAGACAGTAACTCCTCACACAGGGGAAACAGCAGTCGATAAACTTTTATGAAAACCAGTCACCATGGAAAGCAACTAGTCCTGCCAACTCTGTTTCCAGTCCTTACCAATCACTCCAGTCCTCCCCCTTACAGTAAATAGAGGGACCCCTAGGGGCCCTCAAACCCTCCTCCCCCTTTGACCCTGTTCTCATGAATCCAGCACAGTGCTTGACGTGACGTGAGGCTCCCATGCTTTCAAATACAGATTGAATGAATGGTTGAAGAAGATGCCAGTAAACTTTGGGTGAGGGTGCTGGAGCCAAAAAGGAAACCAAATGAACAATACAAAGTAGCCTCTGCACTCTCAGAGCTGTGCAAAAAAATCAAATGTTTCATTTTGTTTTAATCATAGCAGCAAGCTTTGAGCAAGCATAGGCCTTCTTCAGGCAAACACAGACTGAAAGAAAAGCTCTGCTTCCTTCTCATTGCCACGCTGGGGAAAGAGAAAACAAACAAACTATAGAACAAAGCAATTTGCATGGAAGACGCGTTCTGTTCTGTTCCGTACTGACCAGCACAGAGGTCACTGAGCAGTCTAGTTCTGTCTGGAAACTAGTTATCTCTCTCTGTCTTTCTGTCTGTCTGTCTGTCTCTCTGTCTCTCTGTCTCTCTGTCTCTCTGTCTCTCGCTCTCTCTGTCTCTCTGTCTCTCTGTCTCCATATTGCGAGGAGTTTGCACTTTACTGTTGTGTCATATCAAATGACAGTGCTTGTGATACAGTGTGTGAAAGGTGTGATAGTGTGTTGTATAGTGTGTGTGTGTGTGTGTGTGTGTGTGTGTGTGTGTGTGTGTGTGTGTGTGTGATCCCTTGCACACAACCTTTTCAGATGAGGGTCCGTGGCCAAATACATATGAATGTGGGGATCCTCGACACCATTCTTCTTTTAGAACCACTGAGTTGGACCATCCTGCACCATCACTTAATGTCAACACTGATTAATGATAGTGTTGGAGGGGGAAAAGTGCTGAAACGCTGTTACCCAGATAGTCTCTGCTAAACCACAGTGACGTGGGTACCTGCCAAAGTGTGTGTGTGTGTGTGTGTGTGTGTGTGTGTGTGTGTGTGTGTGTGTGTGTGTGTGTGTGTGTGTGTGTGTGTGTGTGTGTGTGTGTGTGTGTGTGTGTGTGTGTGTGTGTGTGTGTGTGTGTGTGTGTGTGTGTGTGTGTGTGTGTGTGGAGGAGAGTAGTGCAGAAGGTGCTTGCTCGTGAGTTTCTGTGCGACACACACACACACACACACACACACACACACACACACACACACACACACACACACACACACGCACACACACACAGCCAAGGATTTAACACAAAGTCAATAGTGCTGCAGAGAGCACAATAACACTGTGTCGTTCCTAGGCAGCGATCGATGCTCAAAGCAGCGCACTGGTCTGTCTGTACGGCCCAACATAGAACACTATATTGGGGAGGGGGGACACTACGGTATGCTGATCTGTGTGTCCCACCTTTTCTTAGTCCGGACACTAGAGCAGACAAGACCCACTGACGTACGCCTCTGTGGCATATAGATCACCTCCAATCTCACCTATCTCCCACCAAGGTGCAGTGGTGGAAAAAGTACTCACATTTTCTACTTAAGTAAAAGTATCAATACTGCAATGTAGAAATACTCTGTTACAAGTAAAAGGCCTGTGTTCAAAATGTTACATGAGTAAAAGTACAAAAGTATTGCCATCAAAATATATTTAAAGTATCAAAAGTAAAAGCACTAAAATGTTTGAAAATATCAGATCTACAAGCTCACAACGCATCGCGGCTTGTTGTGAACCTTTAGATCGCCAAGGATCGCCTACTGTAGGTATAAAATAGGGCTAAAGTAGTCTAGCTGTTTCACTGCTGTTTCACCCCTGCTGGTTGCAGTAGCAATTAGGCTCTATTGTTTTGTTTTTTTTGCGGTATATGGTCCTTCAGTGAAACCACTGCCAACCAAGGAGCTTTTGGTGGCCATTAATAGGGATAAGCCTGGGTTGGGAGTAAAGGTTGTTAAGGTCATGGTTGCCTGTTAACCACTTACTGTAAGCCCTATGTAGGGCTGGGAGGGAGGGGGTGGGACATATTATGTGAGATTTCTTTGTTACTTAGGCTTGTTTGTACTGTTCATGTACGTGTTTACCTACATCATGTACTACAGTACATGCCACAGAGCTTATACACTTTACTAGACCTTGGGTTTAGGGATAGATAGGGCTGTGATATTGCAGTACAGTCCATGGGCAGTACATGTAATGGTGTGAAGTTTCTTCACTACATCCATCCACACCCGGGTTTCCTTCACCTAAAAATAGAGGAGGAGGCCTCTCCTCTCCTCCTCCTCTCTCTCTCTCTCCTGCTCCAATTAACACACCATGCAGAGCAGAGAGTCTTATGTAACAGCTGCATGTGACGAGAAGGAACCCGATGCCAGGGAACCAGTTCCACAGGGCAGTGTTGTTGCATCATCACCGTCCCCCTTGACTCATCCTAAAACATCCTCTCTCTCTCTCTCTCTCTCTCTCTCTCTCTCTCTCTCTCTCTCTCTCTCTCTCTCTCTCTCTCTCTCTCCTTTTCTCTCTCTCTCTCTCTCTCTCTCTCTCTCTCTCTCTCTCTCTCTCTCTCTCTCTCTCTCTCTCTCTCATTGTACTTCTCTCTGTCATTGTGGGGAAAGCTTTTGCTGAAAATAGCCGTTCGATAGCGAAAGCTTAATTTCCCCACAATTTCCTCTCTCAATTCAATTCAAAGGGGCTTTATTGGCATGAGAAAACGTACGCTTAGATCGCCAAAGAAAAAGTGGAAAAAAACAATCAATACCAAACAATTAAATGGGAATAAATAAATGTTAACAGAGCCTTTTTTTTACATCGCAACTTAGGAATGATGTAGATTTGTAGTTATATCACTTCCCTTACACAGAAGAAAAGTATCTTATTATACTTTTATGACATTTGAGTACTTTTTCCACCAGTGTGTGTGTGTGTGTGTGTGTGTGTGTGTGTGTGTGTGTGTGTGTGTGTGTGTGTGTGTGTGTGTGTGTGTGTGTGTGGCTCACACTATGCAGTGTAGGCGGCCGCTCGCTCGCTTGCCTGCAGAACGTGACTCACCACCGGGGGAGTGGTTGCATAATCAATGAGGTGTTCCCAGGCAGGCAGGCAGGCATCTAGCTGGGTCCTGTATGTATGTATGTGTGTGTGTGTGTATGTATGGAGGAGTCTGTGTCTCCCAGGCAGGCAGCTCCCTCTCCTCTCCTCTCCTCTCCTCTCCTCACGCGTACGCTCTGCTCTGCTCTGCCCGCCTCGCCTCCTTTTAGCACTTCAAAGAAGACACAGCTGTGTGTGTGTGTGTGTGTGTGCGTGTGCGTGTGTGTGTGTGAGTGGGCACGCGGGCGCCCACGCCACCTGACGCTCCGCTTTCCTCAAAGCCATCCCATCCCTCAGCCACCCCTCTCTCTCTCTCTCTCTCTCTCTCTTAGGACCCCACGGTATGAGTGGCCTACATTTTCGGTTATGTGTGTGTGTGTGTGTGTGTGTGTGTGTGTGTGTGTGTGTTAGCGTGCATGCTTGTGTCAGGAGGGTGCGTTATACACAGAACAGTATTGTGTATCTGCAACACGTGAATGTCAGACTGGGGGTGATTGAGAGTGAAGGTGACGTCCCAATTGATTCACCCCCTGGCACCCTGGCATAGATATAGCCTCACCTCTTTGGGTGTGTGTGTTGTGTACGTTTGCACAGAGATAATGCATTATATTCCTCAGGAGATGCCACTTCCTGTGCAGGAGGTGCCTGTGTGATAGTGCCTTTAAATGAGTATCACGGGTGCGCCGATGGCAGAGTGGTTAAGGTGTATACCACACATACCGCCAGGCTCTGATACAGCCTGACAGCGAGTCACGAACCCTTTGCTGCATGATGTCACTCCCCATCTCCCCATCTCTCTCTCCAAACAAACGAAACAAAAACAAACGGTGAAAATATATGTATATGCATTAGAGCAGTGGTTCTCAAACTTTTTCGTGCCAAGGACCCCCAAAATTATATGTATTTGGCCGTTGACCCCCATGTCTAAAATATTTTCTTCCGGGGACCCCCAGAGGCAAAGATTTTACCCACAAATGTCGCTTCAAAACATATTATATTCAAAAGAATTGCAGACATATTCCCGATTTTTCAAAAATAGCAGATGTACAAGCTCGTAGTGCGGCACTCCGCGCTATGAGCTTGTAGATCTGCTATTTTTTGAATAGCCAAAGCTTAAAAGGTTAAAGTTATTGTGATGCTATATTAACACATTTTGCTGGGGACCCAGTGGTACCCCCTCAAGGACCCCTGGGGGTCCCCAGACCCCACTTTGAGAACCAATACATTAGAGGCCACGGACCCCCAGTTTTTTTGCCCCCAGTTCTTTCTTCTTATTTAAGTTTTAATCTCTGGGTCTGTAAAAAGTGTCAATTTAACTCTCTCAGAGTGTACAAATGGAACCAAATTGACCCCGTTGGCTGTGTGTGTATAAAATATACTGAGTGTAGTAACACCCAGAATTAAAACTGAGGAACAAATGTAAATTGTATGGAAATAGCAGCAAAAAAAGTAAGTGTAGTCCCTTCCTTCCCCCTCAAGCCATTATAGCAATAAGACCTGTTGAGTTGAACCTATTAAGACCTGGAACGCATCTGTGTCACTTTTTGATTTGAGCTAAAAAAAAACATTATTTTACACTTTTGGCTATTCAAAAATAGCAGATATACAAGCTCATAGCACGGCACCGAGTGCCGCGCTACGAGCTTCTAGATCTGCTATTTTTGAAACATTGTGAAAATGTGTGCAAATCTTTGAATATATATTCTTTTAAAGCAAACATTTTTAACTAAAATCTTTGCTTCTGGGGGGTCCCTGGAACAAAATATTTTGAGATGGGGCTCTGCGGCCAAATACATATAATTTTGGGGGTCCTTGAGATGAAAAAGATTGAGCACCACTGATGTAGAAACATACGTTTTTTTTTCAGAATACTGTTAGGATTTAGAAGACATTTGTAGAATCGGCTTCAGGTCTTTAATGGTTTAACACCAATGTGTGTGGAATCCCAGGTTGTTGATAATGATATAATCATGTTAACGTGATAAATAATGCATCGGCCCTGATGTGGTGGTGATGGTTGCACCTCCCTCTCTCCTCCACCTCCTCCTCCACCCAGCCTGAGAGTCTCCAGACAGACAAGAGGAGAGCCTGCAAATCACATTATAGACTTCTGAGGAGAGCAGTGGTGGAAGAAGTACTCAGATATTTTTTACTTAAGTAAAAGTAGCAATACCGCAATGTAAAAAAAATACTCTGTTATAAGTAAAAGGCCTGTGTTCGAAATGCTTACTTGAGTTAAAATTACAGAAGTATTGGCATCAACATATAGTTAAAATACCAAAAGTACAAAAATGTTTGAAAATAGCAGCTCTACAAGCTCACAACGTGTCGCGATGCGACGCGTTGTGAGCTTGTAGATCTGCTATTTTCAAGGAGCCTATGTATAAAGTGGTTAATGTATGATTCATAATATCATAATTTAAATCTGAAAAGTAACTAGTAACTAGTTTTCAAATAATAAATAAAATAATTGTAGTGGAGTAAAAGTACAATATTTGCCCCTGAGATGTAGAGGAGTAGAAGTAAAAGTATTGGATATTGGAAATACTCAAGTAAAGTACAAATACCTCACCATTTTACTTAAGTACAGTACTTGAGTAAATGTATTTAGTTACTTTACACCACTGAGAGGGAGAGAGAGAGAGAGAGAGATACAACAATGAGCACTGATTGCATTATTACATTTTTTTTGTGAATGGAAGGAGAGACAGAGAGAGAAAGAGAAGTGGGCTTGCTAGCCTGAGTAATATTGATTTCAGGGGAGCACTTTCACGAATGTATAACCAATTACAAGCCACCCCCCCCCCCCCCCCCCCCCTCTCTCTATCTCTCTCTTTTTTTTCTCCCTCCCTCTCTCCATCTCAGACTTAGGACGAGTCACTCCGCGTATTAGATTCCATATCGCCTGGCCTCCGTAATGGAATACCCTGCTTGAGTGATCATGCATCCTGGTTCACACACACTCACTCACACACACACACACACACACACACACACACACACACACACACACACACACACACACACACACACACACACACACACACACACACACACTGTGAGGACATCAACACTTTAGGACAGCCATGTTATGAATGCCATTTAAACAAATAATTGCCATTTTTAACCATAAGCCTTAAGCCGAAAAACAGGAGATCTATAAGCTCACAACGCCGCGACGCGTTGTGAGCTTATAGATCAGCTATTTTTCGGTGCATGACACTGGCGCGCAACTAAGTATAAATCATGTTTAACTCTAATTCCAATCCCTAAACCTAACCTCTAAATGTCTAATCCTGACCTGAATGTTTTTTCTAATTGCAATGTATCTCTAAAAATCTTTTTTTGAACTATAAAACAACCATTTGTCTTCTGAGGACCAGGAAAACTGTCCTCACAATGTATATTTCTTCAAAATCTACTATACTTGGTCCTCGCAAGTATAGTAATGCAAACACACGCACGCACGCACGCACGCACGCACGCACGCACGCACGCACGCACGCGCACACATGGCTACATCCGGTAAACACGCGTACACACACGTACAAATTGCAGATGCACATGTGCGCACCAGATTGAAGTGGTTGGAGTCGATTTGCATGTTGTAAACGTACACTCTCTCTCTCTATCACACACACACACACACACACACACACACACACACACACACACACACACACACACACACACACACACACACACGCACACTTTGAAAGAATCCCATGAATGCATGAGATAATGGAGCGGTGGTCAATGGAATGGAAAGTACCATCAGGCTTTTATTGTTGAGAGCTTCCAGAAGCGCTCGGAAGCAATCAAACAACACAACCTCCTCCGCTCCTCTCTCCTCTCGCCTCCTCCTCCAGTGGTATTAAGTAGCTATGTACATTTACTCATGTACTGCACTTAAGTACATTTTTAGGTACTTTTACTTTACCAGAGTATTTCCAATTGTCTATACTTTTTACTTCTACTCCACTACTTCTCAGACAGGCAGATATTGTACTTTTACTGCACTACAATTATTTGAAAATGTTTACTTTGCAGATATAAATATATTACATAATAAAACATACATTAACCACTTTAGCCATATATTATACTACTAGGCTGTTTGAAAATAGTCGATCTACAAGCTGACAACGTGTCGCATCGCGACACGTTGTCAGCTTTTAGATCTGCTACTTTTAAACATTTTAATACTTTTACTTTTTGTACTTTAAGTACATTTTGATACCAATACTTTTGTATTGTATATTGCAGACTTTTACTTGTAACAGGAGTATTTCTACATTGCAGTAGTGATACTTTTACTTAGGTAAAAAATGTAGTACTTTTTCCCACCACTGCTCTCCTCCAACAGGACGCCCCAAAGCCTGCCCTCCTCCTCCTAGGAGGAGAAAAGAAAAATGAGAGCAAGTTAAAGGAGAAATCTAGAGGGAGAGAGAACATTGATCATGAAACCATCTCGACCTTCCCTCTGCCTTCTGCTTTGACTCTTCTCTTCTCTTTTCTTCTCTTCTCTTCTCTTCTCTTCTCTTCTCTTCTCTTCTCTTCTCTTCTCTTCTCTTCTCTTCTCTTCTCTTCTCTTCTCTTCTCTTCTCTCAGTCCCTCATCAACAATGTCATTCTTATCTGGGAGGATGGCTCGTAATTAAGCTAATTGGTAACTTAACAGTGTCTGAACTATGGGCTGTACATGGAGAGAGGGTGTGTGTGTGTGTGTGTGTGTGTGTGCGTGCGTGTGTGAATGAGAGAATGAGAGAAATAGAATGAAAACAATGCATTTCTGCCAGATCTTCAAAGATTGCAGATGTCAGCCATGTATCAAATGGATGTTTCCCCACACAAGATATAATTGCCTGTGTGTGTGTGTGTGGGCCCCTCATGAGCTGCACATACAGTATATCGTTGTTGTCGGGTAGAAAGCTCTTATCTCCAAGCTTTTTTTTTTTGTTCGTAAATGAACGCCTTACTTGATCATATGCTACAGCGTCACACACAAGTATCAAAAGTAGCAGATCTACAAGCGTTTCGATCTTGTAGATCGGCTACTTTTGCTGTTTTTTTTATTTGAATCCTGAAAAGTAGTAGTTTTGGACATAACGTGTTCCAGAAACGGGTTCGACTGACTCGAACCACGACAATAATATGTATGCAACACTGTGTGTAATTTGTGTTTATCAAAAATGTTACCAAAGAAATCATATAGATTTCTTTAAATATAGGAACCAGTATTGTTAAAATCTTAAAGGATTCCAAACCTACTCGTCCCCGGACCCCACTTTGAGAACCGATGACATACAGTACGCTGTGCTCTCGGTATGTGACGCAGGGGCGTAGCCATGGCCGGCGGCCCACCCACATAGCTGGCCCACCCAATCGATTTAGCAACAAAAAAAAAATGTTCGGATAAAAAAAAATATAAATATATATAATTCTTTTTTTGATAATAAATCGGTAAAATCGGGCAAAAATAAGAATTAAATAACATAACCCTAACCTAACCCTAACCCTAAAACCGAAATAAAGTAACCAAAAACCCCAAAAAATGTATCAAAAAACGCCCAAAAAATGCCCCAAAAACCGCCCATCCGCTCTTGCCTAGGCCCAGCCTATACTAGCGTTCTGGCTACGCCACTGATGTGACGTGATGTGACAGCCCCGTGCAGGCAGCGTTAATCAATAGAAGGTGTCAGCTGTCGGTGCATGAGGAACACGTCTTGGACAACGCAAAGCAGAAGGTTGGGGGGGGGACGACAAGGTCCTTCCATCACACACATGATATAGACTACCTACCCCCCCCCCCCCCCCCCCGATACCCACGTTACACCCACGTCATCCCCACGCATGCAGCCCGGGCTTAACAGTTCCCTGGTCATCTATCATGCTGTCCTTGAAGAACGGAGGAGAGGAAAGAGACGGCAGGCAGAGGTAAAGGAATCTCGGAAGGGGGGGGGGGGTCGAAGGGGAGGTGTGATGGGCATCGTCGTTCCATAATCGATCAGCGCCGGGGGGTCTGGTGGTGCGACGGCGTATGTTCAGTTTGCATTATATTCAGTGTGAATTCCACACAGAGTGACAGGACCATGGCAGTATATGTATATTAGTGATGGGTCGTTCGTGATCGATTCGTTCAAAAGAGCTAGTGTAGTTCATTGCCGTGAACCAACCCGTTCACTTCCTGAAACCGTTACGTTCACGCTTTCGTCCCCCGTCCCCTCCCCCTGTACACAGGACGGGAAGGGCGGACTGTTCCCGCGACAGACAGACAGACAGCGGTGGGGTTGCGTTGTTTTTCACTAGACATAAAGGAATCATTTGAACGAATCATTTGAACGAATCATTTGAACGGATCATTGCCGTGAAGTGAACATGAACAAAATCGTTCGTTCACTGTAATGAAAGTTTTTTCACTGGTATATATCCAGCACCAGGCACGTTGAGGATGGAGGATATGGGACAGAATGGCCATTAAGCAAGATGGTGGCGATTCTGACCTACATTGCACGGACCCAGTGCACGTCATTCCGTGCACAGCCGCCTAGAAAACCCGAAGAAAATCTGTGCATATGTACGGCGAGTCCCACGGTGGGCGTGACCGGTTGCAACCCGGAAGCAGAGCAGTCCCCACAACAACATTTACGATTCTGTGCCTATCGGTATATAAAACTCAAACGGCGCTGAGTAGGCTCAAGCGAACGTCGCAACGTTCGGGACGGCAACTCGTTCGCTTTAGCTCACTCGGTGGTCCCTCACTTGGCTCCAGTTGGCTTGAGACCGCACTCCTCCGAAATGGTTTAGTCACAATGGAGGAGATGCGAGGCGGCTATGCACGGATTTTCAGGGTTTTCTAGGTGTCTATGCACAGAATGACGTCCGTGCGATGTATACTAAGCTGTGTGAGATCGGGTTGGTTAGATCATTAACCCATTAATACCTGGAACGCATCTGTGTCACTTTAGATTTCTTTGGCTATTAAAAAATAGCAGATATACAAGCTCATAGCGCGGCACCGAGTGCCGCGCTATGAGCTACCAGGGGGTCCCCAGCGAAATTAGTTAACATAGCGTCACAATCATTTTAACCACTTAGCTTTGGCTCTTCAAAAATAGCAGATATACAAGCTTGTAGATATGCTATTTTTGAAAAAACTTGAAAAATTGTGCACATCTTTGAATATATATATATTTTTAAATCGAACATTTTTAACTCCAATCTTTGCTTCTGGGGGTCCCTGGCACAAAACATTTTCAGATGGGGGTCTGCAGCCAAATAAATATCAATTTAGGGATCCTTGGCATGAAAAAGGTTGAAAACCATAGTTTATTGGATGGACCATAAATTAGGCATCATTGTTCTCTCTCTCTTTCTTTATTTCTCTCTCTTTCTTTCTTTCTTTCTTTCTTTCTCTCTCTCTCTCTCTCTCTCTCTCAGCATTCTCTCTCTCTCTCTCTCTCTCTCTCTCTTTCTCTCTCTTTCATGCTGATTCATTCAGGAAGGTGTTGGGAGGGAGGAGTGGATGGGGGGGGGTGATGGTTGGAGGAGTGTAATTGCAAAGTGTTTTTCTCTGCTTACTCGATCTGTCTCTGACACATTCCGCTCTCCTGTCACTCTCTACACACACACACACACACACACACACACACACACACACACACACGCACACACGCACACACGCACACACACACACAATACCAAATAGTTGTGCTTCAGTTTGATGTTCCAGTCTGTGCGAGTACAATAGTAAATAAATAAATAATATATATAAAAACACATAAAAGAAGAACAAAACAATGGCAGTTTCCTGCCAATTTACGCTGTGGAAAGAATGGCTTGTCCTTTTCCAAAGAGGATGGGCTGATCTCTCCTATTATTATATCTCTCCTGCTAACGTGAGGAGGAGGCGTACAGCACTGGTTCGTCTATCAGGCCCTACGGTATTACGTTATCGTATAGGGAGATTGAGGCAAACCTTCGGTATCGTGTTCAATGATAAACTTTATGTCGTCTTTGTCGGGTGGAAAACCTCTATGTGTCGCACATTAGTACATGTCGTTGTTGTTTGGCTTAACACTGTTACTTATAATACCATCTGGGAACTCATTCCATAACAAAGACAGAAAAAAATGTTTTTCTTTGTTTTTGTCTCTGGGGGTACCAACTCCTTTTTTGTGTAGAAACAGGAACTCGGGTTTGGTTCTCTGTTTATTCCTACTAACAACAACACTACATGTTTAAGGCAGTGGTGCTGACAGATTTTAATGTTAGCAGAATCTGTCTTGAGAGATTACTTTTCAGAAAAATAATTGTAGTGGAGTAAAAGTACAATATATGTCCCTCAGAGATGTAGTGGAGTAGAAGTAAAAGTATAGACAATTGGAAATGCTCCAGTGAAGTAAAAATTACCTCAAATTCTACCCTAGCACTTGAGTAAATGTACTTGATAACGTTCCACCACTGCTTGTATAGGTGGTGATCAGTATCTTGAAATCTATTCTTTTGTTCGAGGGGGGGGGGGGGGGGGGGGCTCCAGTAAAAGATCCCCACCCTATAACTGAGAGTGAGTACACATTATTAGCCCCCCGTCTATATAAGCGCCAGGGGGAGTGTGCTGTCAATGAAATCAAATTCCATAAAAAGGTGAATTAAGGCCAGTGTGGTGAACTTGACAGTCCCGTCTCATCCTCCAGTTATTCATACATGCCCCCCCCCCCAACCGCAAAGTAATTACCTCGGAAAAGGTACCAACCCGCTGCCCGCGTGTTGAATAATAAAACGGATAAAGAAAAGCTTTACCGCAAGCCACGAGGGGGAGGTATCGAACGACCAGCTTCCGAGCTTCACACACCCGGCCCCCACCCAGGTGTTATCCCTACAGTACCTTTCAGCAGTGGTGGAAAGTAAGTACTGTAAGTACATTTACTTAAGTACT
>NW_028155624.1:122500-125000 GCF_963454915.1 Gymnoscopelus microlampas | reverse complement strand
GAATTTCAAAGGAGGGGGCCACGGAGTAGCCCATCTTCTCCCGGGCTCGCGGAGGAGCTCCAGGGCGCACGGCCGCCCGGCCGTGCCCGACCGGAGGCCTCTCTCTTCCCATACACCCGATGGCCACTGTGGCGTCCAATTTCCTGGTTCTTTCCCCCCTATCGGGGAGGGGGAAAGGGACCCATGGCCACCACCACCGGCGCCCGGCTCGGCCCGCCCGGGCGGCCCCGAGACGGAGCCTCGCCGTCGGCCCCAGCCTCGGCGTCCGCACGCCGGTTCCATACACTCGTTCTGGGATAAGTTGCCGAGACTACCGGGAGAGAATTTCAAAGGAGGGGGCCACGGAGAAGCCCAGCTTCTGCCAGGCTCGCGGAGGAGCTCCAGGGCGCACGACCGCCCGGCCGTGCCCGATCCGGAGGCCTCTCTCTTCCCATACACCCGATGGCCAGCGTGGCCTCCAATTTCCTGGTTCTTTCCCCCCTATCGGGGAGGGGGAAAGGGACCCATGGCCACCACCACCGGCGCCCGGCTCGGCCCGCCCGAGCGGCCCCGGGACGGAGCCTCGTGCCGGGCCTCGCCGCGGCCGAGCTCCATAGGGACCCTCTGGAGCGAGTGGCCGTCTCTACCGAGAGACTTTTTCAAAGGAGGGAGGCAAGGGCGAGCCGGGCGCCTCCAGGGCCCCGGGGTGGGGACGGGGAGGTACCACGCGGAGATCCAGGACAAAGGGGCGCCTCGCGGCGCCCACACTGCCCCGGGACCATGCCCCGTTCTCGGGCAGGGTCCCTAGCTATCCGCTGGCAAAAGTGGCCGAGACTCCCGGGAGAGAATTTCAAAGGAGGGAGCCATGGCGGAGCCCAGAGCTCCTTGGGAGCTCTGGACTCTGAAGAAATCCCGGCTTTTTCCGAAAGCTCCAGGATTTGGGGGGTCTGCGAGGCGCGGGGCGCCCCCGAAAATGGTGCACCAAGTCCGGCCATGCTCCCTAGCTACCCGATGGCAAAAGTGGCCGAGACTACCGGGAGAGAAATTTCACGCATGGGAGGGGCCGGCAGCCCAGGGCTCCCTGGGAGCTCTGGACTTAGAAGAAATCCCGGCTTTTTCCGAAAGCTCCAGGATTTGGGGGGTGTGCGAGGCGCGGGGCGCCCCCGAAAATGGTGCACCATGTCCGGCCATGCTCCCTAGCTACCCGATGGCAAAAGTGGCCGAGACTACCGGGAGAGAAATTTCACGCATGGGAGGGGCCGGCAGCCCAGGGCTCCCTGGGAGCTCTGGACTCTGAAGAAATCCCGGCTTTTTCCGAAAGCTCCAGGATTTGGGGGGTGTGCGAGGCGCGGGGCGCCCCCGAAAATGGTGCACCATGTCCGGCCATGCTCCCTAGCTACCCGATGGCAAAAGTGGCCGAGACTACCGGGAGAGAAATTTCACGCACGGGAGGGGCCGGCAGCCCAGGGCTCCCTGGGAGCTCTGGACTTAGAAGAAATCCCGGCTTTTTCCGAAAGCTCCAGGATTTGGGGGGTGTGCGAGGCGCGGGGCGCCCCCGAAAATGGTGCACCATGTCCGGCCATGCTCCCTAGCTACCCGATGGCAAAAGTGGCCGGGACTCCCGGGAGAGAAATTTCACCCATGGGAGGGGCAGAGAGCCCAGAGCTCCCTGGGAGCTCTGGACTTAGAAGAAATCCCGGCTTTTTCCGAAAGCTCCAGGATTTCGGGCCCTGCGAGGCGCGGGGCGCCCCCGAAAATGGTGCACCATGTCCGGCCATGGTCCCTAGCTACCCGATGGCACAAGTTGCCACTTTCCCCCCATGCGAAATTTCACGCATGGGAGGGGCCGGCAGCCCAGGGCTCCCTGGGAGCTCTGGACTCTGAAGAAATGCCAGCTTTTCGGGGGTTTTTCGGCCGCCGTTTGCCCCGGCGGCGGCGCCCGGGGCCGGGGAGGGCACCGCCGCGTGCGCAGCGCCGGCCCGGATCCAACGAGCCCTCCGCCGGCCCCGGGCGACCCAGGGCCCGGGCGGTACCGCCGCTTTTAGCCCCAAAAAGAGCCGATCGACAAGCTCGGGGCGCCCGAAAAAGGTTGAGGTTTTCGGCCGGGGGTCCTCCAGGGGGTCCCCGGGGACCCCTGGAGCCCATGCCAGCACTCGCCGACATTTTCCGTTTTTTTGGAGAACCATGACTCGGGGCCCCTCCGGACCCCTCGCCTGCCCAGGACCCAGGCCTCCGTCCTGGGCTACAACTACCCGATGGCACCGGTCGGCCTTCCGGGCCCCTGGAGGAAAAATGACGGAGGCAGGAAGGCTCGTCCTGGCCTCCTCTAGGGCCCTGGGCACTTAGAAGAATTTTCGATTTTTTCCAGAGAACCAGGATTTCGGGCCCCTCGGCGCCCCGGCTCTGCCCCAGGATGGAGCCTCATCCCGGGCATGGTCCCTAGCTACCCGATGGCACCAGTCGGCCTTCCGGGCCCCTGGAGGAAAAAGGACGGAGGCAGGAAGGCTCGTCCTGGCCTCCT
>NW_028155624.1:87500-90000 GCF_963454915.1 Gymnoscopelus microlampas | reverse complement strand
CGGCGCCCGCGCGCCGGTTCCATACACTCGAGCTGGCACGAGTTGCCGGTCTGCCCGGGAGAGAATTTCAAAGGAGGGGGCCACGGAGTAGCCCATCTTCTCCCGGGCTCGCGGAGGAGCTCCAGGGCGCACGGCCGCCCGGCCGTGCCCGACCGGAGGCCTCTCTCTTCCCATACACCCGATGGCCACTGTGGCGTCCAATTTCCTGGTTCTTTCCCCCCTATCGGGGAGGGGGAAAGGGACCCATGGCCACCACCACCGGCGCCCGGCTCGGCCCGCCCGGGCGGCCCCGAGACGGAGCCTCGCCGTCGGCCCCAGCCTCGGCGTCCGCACGCCGGTTCCATACACTCGTTCTGGGATAAGTTGCCGAGACTACCGGGAGAGAATTTCAAAGGAGGGGGCCACGGAGAAGCCCAGCTTCTGCCAGGCTCGCGGAGGAGCTCCAGGGCGCACGACCGCCCGGCCGTGCCCGATCCGGAGGCCTCTCTCTTCCCATACACCCGATGGCCAGCGTGGCCTCCAATTTCCTGGTTCTTTCCCCCCTATCGGGGAGGGGGAAAGGGACCCATGGCCACCACCACCGGCGCCCGGCTCGGCCCGCCCGAGCGGCCCCGGGACGGAGCCTCGTGCCGGGCCTCGCCGCGGCCGAGCTCCATAGGGACCCTCTGGAGCGAGTGGCCGTCTCTACCGAGAGACTTTTTCAAAGGAGGGAGGCAAGGGCGAGCCGGGCGCCTCCAGGGCCCCGGGGTGGGGACGGGGAGGTACCACGCGGAGATCCAGGACAAAGGGGCGCCTCGCGGCGCCCACACTGCCCCGGGACCATGCCCCGTTCTCGGGCAGGGTCCCTAGCTATCCGCTGGCAAAAGTGGCCGAGACTCCCGGGAGAGAATTTCAAAGGAGGGAGCCATGGCGGAGCCCAGAGCTCCTTGGGAGCTCTGGACTCTGAAGAAATCCCGGCTTTTTCCGAAAGCTCCAGGATTTGGGGGGTCTGCGAGGCGCGGGGCGCCCCCGAAAATGGTGCACCAAGTCCGGCCATGCTCCCTAGCTACCCGATGGCAAAAGTGGCCGAGACTACCGGGAGAGAAATTTCACGCATGGGAGGGGCCGGCAGCCCAGGGCTCCCTGGGAGCTCTGGACTTAGAAGAAATCCCGGCTTTTTCCGAAAGCTCCAGGATTTGGGGGGTGTGCGAGGCGCGGGGCGCCCCCGAAAATGGTGCACCATGTCCGGCCATGCTCCCTAGCTACCCGATGGCAAAAGTGGCCGAGACTACCGGGAGAGAAATTTCACGCATGGGAGGGGCCGGCAGCCCAGGGCTCCCTGGGAGCTCTGGACTCTGAAGAAATCCCGGCTTTTTCCGAAAGCTCCAGGATTTGGGGGGTGTGCGAGGCGCGGGGCGCCCCCGAAAATGGTGCACCATGTCCGGCCATGCTCCCTAGCTACCCGATGGCAAAAGTGGCCGAGACTACCGGGAGAGAAATTTCACGCACGGGAGGGGCCGGCAGCCCAGGGCTCCCTGGGAGCTCTGGACTTAGAAGAAATCCCGGCTTTTTCCGAAAGCTCCAGGATTTGGGGGGTGTGCGAGGCGCGGGGCGCCCCCGAAAATGGTGCACCATGTCCGGCCATGCTCCCTAGCTACCCGATGGCAAAAGTGGCCGGGACTCCCGGGAGAGAAATTTCACCCATGGGAGGGGCAGAGAGCCCAGAGCTCCCTGGGAGCTCTGGACTTAGAAGAAATCCCGGCTTTTTCCGAAAGCTCCAGGATTTCGGGCCCTGCGAGGCGCGGGGCGCCCCCGAAAATGGTGCACCATGTCCGGCCATGGTCCCTAGCTACCCGATGGCACAAGTTGCCACTTTCCCCCCATGCGAAATTTCACGCATGGGAGGGGCCGGCAGCCCAGGGCTCCCTGGGAGCTCTGGACTCTGAAGAAATGCCAGCTTTTCGGGGGTTTTTCGGCCGCCGTTTGCCCCGGCGGCGGCGCCCGGGGCCGGGGAGGGCACCGCCGCGTGCGCAGCGCCGGCCCGGATCCAACGAGCCCTCCGCCGGCCCCGGGCGACCCAGGGCCCGGGCGGTACCGCCGCTTTTAGCCCCAAAAAGAGCCGATCGACAAGCTCGGGGCGCCCGAAAAAGGTTGAGGTTTTCGGCCGGGGGTCCTCCAGGGGGTCCCCGGGGACCCCTGGAGCCCATGCCAGCACTCGCCGACATTTTCCGTTTTTTTGGAGAACCATGACTCGGGGCCCCTCCGGACCCCTCGCCTGCCCAGGACCCAGGCCTCCGTCCTGGGCTACAACTACCCGATGGCACCGGTCGGCCTTCCGGGCCCCTGGAGGAAAAATGACGGAGGCAGGAAGGCTCGTCCTGGCCTCCTCTAGGGCCCTGGGCACTTAGAAGAATTTTCGATTTTTTCCAGAGAACCAGGATTTCGGGCCCCTCGGCGCCCCGGCTCTGCCCCAGGATGGAGCCTCATCCCGGGCATGGTCCCTAGCTACCCGATGGCACCA
>NW_028155624.1:52500-55000 GCF_963454915.1 Gymnoscopelus microlampas | reverse complement strand
AGGCGGCGCGCCCGACCCGAGGCCTCTCTCTCGGCCCGGCCTCGGCGCCCGCGCGCCGGTTCCATACACTCGAGCTGGCACGAGTTGCCGGTCTGCCCGGGAGAGAATTTCAAAGGAGGGGGCCACGGAGTAGCCCATCTTCTCCCGGGCTCGCGGAGGAGCTCCAGGGCGCACGGCCGCCCGGCCGTGCCCGACCGGAGGCCTCTCTCTTCCCATACACCCGATGGCCACTGTGGCGTCCAATTTCCTGGTTCTTTCCCCCCTATCGGGGAGGGGGAAAGGGACCCATGGCCACCACCACCGGCGCCCGGCTCGGCCCGCCCGGGCGGCCCCGAGACGGAGCCTCGCCGTCGGCCCCAGCCTCGGCGTCCGCACGCCGGTTCCATACACTCGTTCTGGGATAAGTTGCCGAGACTACCGGGAGAGAATTTCAAAGGAGGGGGCCACGGAGAAGCCCAGCTTCTGCCAGGCTCGCGGAGGAGCTCCAGGGCGCACGACCGCCCGGCCGTGCCCGATCCGGAGGCCTCTCTCTTCCCATACACCCGATGGCCAGCGTGGCCTCCAATTTCCTGGTTCTTTCCCCCCTATCGGGGAGGGGGAAAGGGACCCATGGCCACCACCACCGGCGCCCGGCTCGGCCCGCCCGAGCGGCCCCGGGACGGAGCCTCGTGCCGGGCCTCGCCGCGGCCGAGCTCCATAGGGACCCTCTGGAGCGAGTGGCCGTCTCTACCGAGAGACTTTTTCAAAGGAGGGAGGCAAGGGCGAGCCGGGCGCCTCCAGGGCCCCGGGGTGGGGACGGGGAGGTACCACGCGGAGATCCAGGACAAAGGGGCGCCTCGCGGCGCCCACACTGCCCCGGGACCATGCCCCGTTCTCGGGCAGGGTCCCTAGCTATCCGCTGGCAAAAGTGGCCGAGACTCCCGGGAGAGAATTTCAAAGGAGGGAGCCATGGCGGAGCCCAGAGCTCCTTGGGAGCTCTGGACTCTGAAGAAATCCCGGCTTTTTCCGAAAGCTCCAGGATTTGGGGGGTCTGCGAGGCGCGGGGCGCCCCCGAAAATGGTGCACCAAGTCCGGCCATGCTCCCTAGCTACCCGATGGCAAAAGTGGCCGAGACTACCGGGAGAGAAATTTCACGCATGGGAGGGGCCGGCAGCCCAGGGCTCCCTGGGAGCTCTGGACTTAGAAGAAATCCCGGCTTTTTCCGAAAGCTCCAGGATTTGGGGGGTGTGCGAGGCGCGGGGCGCCCCCGAAAATGGTGCACCATGTCCGGCCATGCTCCCTAGCTACCCGATGGCAAAAGTGGCCGAGACTACCGGGAGAGAAATTTCACGCATGGGAGGGGCCGGCAGCCCAGGGCTCCCTGGGAGCTCTGGACTCTGAAGAAATCCCGGCTTTTTCCGAAAGCTCCAGGATTTGGGGGGTGTGCGAGGCGCGGGGCGCCCCCGAAAATGGTGCACCATGTCCGGCCATGCTCCCTAGCTACCCGATGGCAAAAGTGGCCGAGACTACCGGGAGAGAAATTTCACGCACGGGAGGGGCCGGCAGCCCAGGGCTCCCTGGGAGCTCTGGACTTAGAAGAAATCCCGGCTTTTTCCGAAAGCTCCAGGATTTGGGGGGTGTGCGAGGCGCGGGGCGCCCCCGAAAATGGTGCACCATGTCCGGCCATGCTCCCTAGCTACCCGATGGCAAAAGTGGCCGGGACTCCCGGGAGAGAAATTTCACCCATGGGAGGGGCAGAGAGCCCAGAGCTCCCTGGGAGCTCTGGACTTAGAAGAAATCCCGGCTTTTTCCGAAAGCTCCAGGATTTCGGGCCCTGCGAGGCGCGGGGCGCCCCCGAAAATGGTGCACCATGTCCGGCCATGGTCCCTAGCTACCCGATGGCACAAGTTGCCACTTTCCCCCCATGCGAAATTTCACGCATGGGAGGGGCCGGCAGCCCAGGGCTCCCTGGGAGCTCTGGACTCTGAAGAAATGCCAGCTTTTCGGGGGTTTTTCGGCCGCCGTTTGCCCCGGCGGCGGCGCCCGGGGCCGGGGAGGGCACCGCCGCGTGCGCAGCGCCGGCCCGGATCCAACGAGCCCTCCGCCGGCCCAGGGCCCGGGCGGTACCGCCGCTTTTAGCCCCAAAAAGAGCCGATCGACAAGCTCGGGGCGCCCGAAAAAGGTTGAGGTTTTCGGCCGGGGGTCCTCCAGGGGGTCCCCGGGGACCCCTGGAGCCCATGCCAGCACTCGCCGACATTTTCCGTTTTTTTGGAGAACCATGACTCGGGGCCCCTCCGGACCCCTCGCCTGCCCAGGACCCAGGCCTCCGTCCTGGGCTACAACTACCCGATGGCACCGGTCGGCCTTCCGGGCCCCTGGAGGAAAAATGACGGAGGCAGGAAGGCTCGTCCTGGCCTCCTCTAGGGCCCTGGGCACTTAGAAGAATTTTCGATTTTTTCCAGAGAACCAGGATTTCGGGCCCCTCGGCGCCCCGGCTCTGCCCCAGGATGGAGCCTCATCC
>NW_028155624.1:17500-20000 GCF_963454915.1 Gymnoscopelus microlampas | reverse complement strand
TGGCGGAGCCCAGGACCTCCTGGGCTCCAGAGACCTCCAGGGCGCCCGGCCGAGGCGGCGCGCCCGACCCGAGGCCTCTCTCTCGGCCCGGCCTCGGCGCCCGCGCGCCGGTTCCATACACTCGAGCTGGCACGAGTTGCCGGTCTGCCCGGGAGAGAATTTCAAAGGAGGGGGCCACGGAGTAGCCCATCTTCTCCCGGGCTCGCGGAGGAGCTCCAGGGCGCACGGCCGCCCGGCCGTGCCCGACCGGAGGCCTCTCTCTTCCCATACACCCGATGGCCACTGTGGCGTCCAATTTCCTGGTTCTTTCCCCCCTATCGGGGAGGGGGAAAGGGACCCATGGCCACCACCACCGGCGCCCGGCTCGGCCCGCCCGGGCGGCCCCGAGACGGAGCCTCGCCGTCGGCCCCAGCCTCGGCGTCCGCACGCCGGTTCCATACACTCGTTCTGGGATAAGTTGCCGAGACTACCGGGAGAGAATTTCAAAGGAGGGGGCCACGGAGAAGCCCAGCTTCTGCCAGGCTCGCGGAGGAGCTCCAGGGCGCACGACCGCCCGGCCGTGCCCGATCCGGAGGCCTCTCTCTTCCCATACACCCGATGGCCAGCGTGGCCTCCAATTTCCTGGTTCTTTCCCCCCTATCGGGGAGGGGGAAAGGGACCCATGGCCACCACCACCGGCGCCCGGCTCGGCCCGCCCGAGCGGCCCCGGGACGGAGCCTCGTGCCGGGCCTCGCCGCGGCCGAGCTCCATAGGGACCCTCTGGAGCGAGTGGCCGTCTCTACCGAGAGACTTTTTCAAAGGAGGGAGGCAAGGGCGAGCCGGGCGCCTCCAGGGCCCCGGGGTGGGGACGGGGAGGTACCACGCGGAGATCCAGGACAAAGGGGCGCCTCGCGGCGCCCACACTGCCCCGGGACCATGCCCCGTTCTCGGGCAGGGTCCCTAGCTATCCGCTGGCAAAAGTGGCCGAGACTCCCGGGAGAGAATTTCAAAGGAGGGAGCCATGGCGGAGCCCAGAGCTCCTTGGGAGCTCTGGACTCTGAAGAAATCCCGGCTTTTTCCGAAAGCTCCAGGATTTGGGGGGTCTGCGAGGCGCGGGGCGCCCCCGAAAATGGTGCACCAAGTCCGGCCATGCTCCCTAGCTACCCGATGGCAAAAGTGGCCGAGACTACCGGGAGAGAAATTTCACGCATGGGAGGGGCCGGCAGCCCAGGGCTCCCTGGGAGCTCTGGACTTAGAAGAAATCCCGGCTTTTTCCGAAAGCTCCAGGATTTGGGGGGTGTGCGAGGCGCGGGGCGCCCCCGAAAATGGTGCACCATGTCCGGCCATGCTCCCTAGCTACCCGATGGCAAAAGTGGCCGAGACTACCGGGAGAGAAATTTCACGCATGGGAGGGGCCGGCAGCCCAGGGCTCCCTGGGAGCTCTGGACTCTGAAGAAATCCCGGCTTTTTCCGAAAGCTCCAGGATTTGGGGGGTGTGCGAGGCGCGGGGCGCCCCCGAAAATGGTGCACCATGTCCGGCCATGCTCCCTAGCTACCCGATGGCAAAAGTGGCCGAGACTACCGGGAGAGAAATTTCACGCACGGGAGGGGCCGGCAGCCCAGGGCTCCCTGGGAGCTCTGGACTTAGAAGAAATCCCGGCTTTTTCCGAAAGCTCCAGGATTTGGGGGGTGTGCGAGGCGCGGGGCGCCCCCGAAAATGGTGCACCATGTCCGGCCATGCTCCCTAGCTACCCGATGGCAAAAGTGGCCGGGACTCCCGGGAGAGAAATTTCACCCATGGGAGGGGCAGAGAGCCCAGAGCTCCCTGGGAGCTCTGGACTTAGAAGAAATCCCGGCTTTTTCCGAAAGCTCCAGGATTTCGGGCCCTGCGAGGCGCGGGGCGCCCCCGAAAATGGTGCACCATGTCCGGCCATGGTCCCTAGCTACCCGATGGCACAAGTTGCCACTTTCCCCCCATGCGAAATTTCACGCATGGGAGGGGCCGGCAGCCCAGGGCTCCCTGGGAGCTCTGGACTCTGAAGAAATGCCAGCTTTTCGGGGGTTTTTCGGCCGCCGTTTGCCCCGGCGGCGGCGCCCGGGGCCGGGGAGGGCACCGCCGCGTGCGCAGCGCCGGCCCGGATCCAACGAGCCCTCCGCCGGCCCCGGGCGACCCAGGGCCCGGGCGGTACCGCCGCTTTTAGCCCCAAAAAGAGCCGATCGACAAGCTCGGGGCGCCCGAAAAAGGTTGAGGTTTTCGGCCGGGGGTCCTCCAGGGGGTCCCCGGGGACCCCTGGAGCCCATGCCAGCACTCGCCGACATTTTCCGTTTTTTTGGAGAACCATGACTCGGGGCCCCTCCGGACCCCTCGCCTGCCCAGGACCCAGGCCTCCGTCCTGGGCTACAACTACCCGATGGCACCGGTCGGCCTTCCGGGCCCCTGGAGGAAAAATGACGGAGGCAGGAAGGCTCGTCCTGGCCTCCTCTAGGGCCCTGGGCACTTAGAAGAATTTTCGATTTTTTC
>NW_028155625.1:0-22428 GCF_963454915.1 Gymnoscopelus microlampas | reverse complement strand
GCGTGCGTGGGGTGGGTATTTGGGGCGTGCGTGGGGTGGGTATTTTGGGCGTGCGTGGGGTGGGTATTTGGGGCGTGGGGTGGGTATTTGGGGCGTGCGTGGGGTGGGTATTTGGGGCGTGCGTGGGGTGGGTATTTGGGGCGTGCGTGGGGTGGGTATTTGGGGCGTGGGGTGGGTATTTGGGGCGTGCGTGGGGTGGGTATTTGGGGGCGTGCGTGGGGTGGGTATTTGGGGCGTGCGTGGGGTGGGTATCTATTGGGATGGCGTGCGTGGGGTGGGTATTTGGGGCGTGGGGTGGGTATTTGGGGCGTGCGTGGGGTGGGTATTTGGGGCGTGCGTGGGGTGGGTATTTGGGGCGTGCGTGGGGTGGGTATTTGGGGCGTGCGTGGGGTGGGTATTTGGGGCGTGCGTGGGGTGGGTATTTGGGGCGTGCGTGGGGTGGGTATTTGGGGCGTGCGTGGGGTGGGTATTTGGGGCGTGCGTGGGGTGGGTATTTGGGGCGTGCGTGGGGTGGGTATTTGGGGCGGGCGTGGGGTGGGTATTTGGGGCGTGCGTGGGGTGGGTATTTGGGGCGTGCGTGGGGTGGGTATTTGGGGCGTGCGTGGGGTGGGTATTTGGGGCGTGCGTGGGGTGGGTATTTGGGGCGTGCGTGGGGTGGGTATTTGGGGCGTGCGTGGGGTGGGTATTTGGGGCGTGCGTGGGGTGGGTATTTGGGGCGTGCGTGGGGTGGGTATTTGGGGCGTGCGTGGGGTGGGTATTTGGGGCGTGCGTGGGGTGGGTATTTGGGGCGGCGTGCTGGGTGGGTATTTGGGGCGTGCGTGGGGTGGGTATTTGGGGCGTGCGTGGGGTGGGTATTTGGGGCGTGCGTGGGGTGGGTATTTGGGGCGTGCGTGGGGTGGGTATTTGGGGTGCGTGGGGTGGGTATTTGGGGCGTGCGTGGGGTGGGTATTTGGGGCGTGCGTGGGGTGGGTATTTGGGGCGTGCGTGGGGTGGGTATTTGGGGCGTGCGTGGGGTGGGTATTTGGGGCGTGGGGTGGGTATTTGGGGCGTGCGTGGGGTGGGTATTTGGGGCGTGCGTGGGGTGGGTATTTGGGGCGTGCGTGGGGTGGGTATTTGGGGCGTGGGGTGGGTATTTGGGGGGCGTGGGGTGGGTATTTGGGGCGTGCGTGGGGTGGGTATTTGGGGCGTGCGTGGGGTGGGTATTTGGGGCGTGCGTGGGGTGGGTATTTGGGGCGTGGGGTGGGTATTTGGGGCGTGCGTGGGGTGGGTATTTGGGGCGTGCGTGGGGTGGGTATTTGGGGCGTGCGTGGGGTGGGTATTTGGGGCGTGCGGTGGGTGGGTATTTGGGGCGTGCGTGGGGTGGGTATTTGGGGCGTGCGTGGGGTGGGTATTTGGGGCGTGCGTGGGGTGGGTATTTGGGGCGTGCGTGGGGTGGGTATTTGGGGCGTGGGGTGGGTATTTGGGGCGTGCGTGGGGTGGGTATTTGGGGCGTGCGTGGGGTGGGTATTTGGGGCGTGCGTGGGGTGGGTATTTGGGGCGTGCGTGGGGTGGGTATTTGGGGCGTGGGGTGGGTATTTGGGGCGTGCGTGGGGTGGGTATTTGGGGCGTGCGTGGGGTGGGTATTTGGGGCGTGCGTGGGGTGGGTATTTGGGGCGTGCGTGGGGTGGGTATTTGGGCGTGGTGGGGGGCGTGGGGTGGGTATTTGGGGCGTGCGTGGGGTGGGTATTTGGGGCGTGCGTGGGATGGGTATTTGGGGCGTGCGTGGGGTGGGTATTTGGGGCGTGGGGTGGGTATTTGGGGCGTGCGTGGGGTGGGTATTTGGGGCGTGCGTGGGGTGGGTATTTGGGGCGTGCGTGGGGTGGGTATTTGGGGCGTGCGTGGGGTGGGTATTTGGGGCGTGGGGTGGGTATTTGGGGCGTGCGTGGGGTGGGTATTTGGGGCGTGCGTGGGGTGGGTATTTGGGGCGTGCGTGGGGTGGGTATTTGGGGCGTGGGGTGGGTATTTGGGGCGTGCGTGGGGTGGGTATTTGGGGCGTGCGTGGGGTGGGTATTTGGGGCGTGCGTGGGGTGGGTATTTGGGGCGTGCGTGGGGTGGGTATTTGGGGCGTGCGTGGGGTGGGTATTTGGGGCGTGCGTGGGGTGGGTATTTGGGGCGTGCGTGGGGTGGGTATTTGGGGCGTGCGTGGGGTGGGTATTTGGGGCGTGCGTGGGGTGGGTATTTGGGGCGTGCGTGGGGTGGGTATTTGGGGCGTGGGGTGGGTATTTGGGGCGTGCGTGGGGTGGGTATTTGGGGCGTGCGTGGGGTGGGTATTTGGGGCGTGCGTGGGGTGGGTATTTGGGGCGTGCGTGGGGTGGGTATTTGGGGCGTGCGTGGGGTGGGTATTTGGGGCGTGCGTGGGGTGGGTATTTGGGGCGTGGGGTGGGTATTTGGGGCGTGCGTGGGGTGGGTATTTGGGGCGTGTGTCAAGTTCACCCACAGGTTCAGTTCAGGTTCAAATGATTGGACAACTCAGTTTATGAAAACTCAAACTTTTTATTCCAACTTTAGTTTTGTTGGCTTCTTTTGTTGTTTGAGCTTCAAATCATCAGGTCGTAAACCTTCGAGATAAAAGAAACAGAAGAAAAATTACTAACATTGCCCTTTCAAAACAGAAAAATAAACATCTTTCAAACTTTTAAACCATGTTTACAATTTCAAAGTGTTGTAATAAGTTTGTTACTAAGTAGTAAACTACCAAACATTTACTTTTAAATCATTTCTAAGTAATGTTTCTAATTTCAAACATAGCGTTGGAATTAGTGTGTTATTAAATAGTAATTGACAAAACATTTACTCAAACATCGTTACTTTTACTTATTTAAATTAATTATTAACTGTTTTAAACTTCAATGCAAAATTAAACCTGTTTAAATGATTTAAACATTCAATTGTTCTTAAACTCAGTAAATTATTTCTTTAACATAAAGTCCATTTTAGACTTTTAAATGTTTAGGCATTTTAAGTTTTTAAAATTAAATCAAGTCTTTGAATTCACTTTTTAAACATTAAATTATACTTTTAAACATGAATTAAAGTTAACTTTTAAACAAACATTTTAAACTCTTTAGAGAGACCATTTAAGTTCTAAAGAGATAATTGAAGCTCGTTAAATAATGAACACAGCTGATCTGAGCTTGTGAATCAGCATTTTCCTACTCCTCCTTATAAACTTTGAAATAAAGTCCTTTTTAACATTAGCTTTTGACATTAAACTTCAGCTCTTAACTTCAAGCTTTTAACATTAGCTTCATTTGTAGTTTTAAACAATTATTTTAACTTTAACTTAATATTTCAAACATTTGCCAATCATCCCTTTAAACTTTACTTTTCAGCAAATAAGAGTAAATAAATTCTTCAAACATTTGAAAATAATGCTGTGCTGCCGTACAACAATAAGGCTCTAAAGCCAACAAACTTTAGCAGTTGCACCAAACATTTAAGCAGCACTTAAAAACAGCAAAAGGAGATTGAAACATTACAGACCATTGGCATGTCGAACCCAAACACAGTGTGTGGAACTTGAAGTGGTTTGGAGCTTCTTTGGAGTTGGTTAGAGCTCTTCTCCCTCCAATGTTGTTTGCTCAACTGAGCACCTCCAGCTTCTTTTCTGCTGCTTGCCATGAGCCGACACCCAATCTCTAATGAGCCGACACCCAAAGGCCTGTGTAGGGGCAGCCATCTTTGGATGTCCCAAAGGCCATTGGCAGCCATTTTGGATGTACCTTTTTCCCAGATAGGGTTTCAGAGCTTTTTCTCAGTTTTGGCTTGACACCTCCCACTTGACCTTCTGGGTTTCCAATCCCAGAGAGGTCACACAAGTCCTTTACTCTGCCAGTTCTTCAATGGGAATTAGGATGACAAGTCGTCTGACATCTCTATGCAGAATAGTTGCGGGGATTTTGTGTTTAAGCCCTTTAGTCCTTTTCCCCGTTTTGGACATCTCTTTGCCATTTGCCTTTGTAGTGGGCACAGGATAGCTGGGAAAGGTCTTCACCAGTACGTCTCTAACGATGCCTTTGTCGTCAGTGTTGACATTTACCACTCTGGCCAGCTTGTATTGTCCTCGAAGGGCATTTTGGTCAGCCAACCAGACCACATCTCCAACCGCAACATTTCGTTCTTTGGTGTGCCATTTGCTTCTTATGAACAGATTGGGCCCAGCCAATTGGCTCCACCTCCTCCAGAATTTGCTGACCTCTGCTTGTATACTTTGAAGCCTTTTGTATGGATAGCCATCAAACTGGAAGTCTCCAGGGTCTCCCTTTGGATTGGCACGTCCTAAAAGCAGAGAATTTGGCGTGATGTATTCGACACAGTCTTCCCTGCTTTGCGTTCTTGCGTCGATGGGTCTCTCATTTGTGAGATTGGCCGTCATGAAGAGAAACGTTTGGAACTCTCCCCACGTGAAACCACCATCTCCACCGAGGTTGCTTAAGGCCTGTTTTACTATTTTGACAGCTGCCTCTGCTGCACCGTTTCTGTGGGGAGAGTCTGCAGGGTGGATTTTCCAAGACCAGTCTGTGCCATGTTTGGCAGCTACGGCTTCAAGCTCAGTCTTGTTCAGCTGGTCAAGGAACTTGTAGAGCTTTTCCAGGGCAGGTTTTGCTCCCACAAAGTTAGAGCCTGGGTCTGACCAAAGTTTTCTGGGGTGCCCTCTCAGTGAAGTGAACCTTTGATAGGCCAGCAGGAAACCTTCAGATGACTGGTCACTCACCACTTCAGTGTGTATGGCTCGGGAGGCCATACAACAGAAGACGATGCCCCAAACTTTCAGTCTGGTCCTCTTCTTGACCTCGTCCTTCACTTCATAAGGCCCGAACAGGTCCATGGTGGTAAATTCAAATGGTGCAGCTGGGCATGTTCGCTCTGGAGGCAGGTCAGCCATGACTTGTTGACAGCGCTTTGCTCTGTTCTTCCTGCACACCACACAGCTGTCAACCACTTTTTTGGCCAGGCTCCGTCCTTTTACCACCCAGGCCTTTTTCCTCATCCGAAGAAGGGTTCCTGCTACCCCCTCATGGTTTGCTTGGTGGGATTCCTGTGCCAGCAATGAAGAGACCCAAGCTTCAAACGGTAGAACTGCCACTGCAGTCTTGTCCTCGTTGAACATCTGGATTCTGCCACCGCAAACTAGAAGTCCTGAGTTCACGTCCTTGTATACTGCCAATCTGCTGAGAGTTGTGTCTGGAAAGGTTATGCCTTCTTGAGCTGCGAGGAAGAGGTCTTCAAGTGCATCCTCAAGTTCCTTTCCAGTCAGGCCAGGTTGCTTGGGTGCTGTTGCCTCCCACTTTGGCTGTTTAGGGCTATGGCTTTTCCTCCTGAGCCATTGTTTGGCAGCCCGACAGATCCAGGCGATAACTCTCACCAGTTTGGATAGGTTACTGAATCTTCTGATTTCCACCAGGTCTTTAATCCAGCCCTTACGCCTTGGAAGAGTTGGCGTTTGCTTGGGGGTTGTTTCCATTTCCTGAGTGGTCAGAGGGTGGTCTTTTTGCTGACTCATCTTTGCTTGGGCTCTTGTGACTGCAGCCGAGAATGCTTTCCTTTGCAGTTTGTTTACACTCTCTCTGGCTTGAGCAGCAACCTCTCCAGCTGACTTTATGGGCCATTCCTCCACTGGCTGCTTCAGGAATTCTGGTCCATCTTGCCATGTGGAATTTGCCCTTAAATCATCAGGTTTGCCCCCTCTTGTTATGATGTCAGAAATGTTTTGATCACCACGGATCCACCACCAGTCTTGCACTGGCCCAGCCTTTTGGATTTCACCCACTCTGTTTGCAAAGAAGGTTTGGTACCCATAACTGTCTCTTTGTATTGCTCCCAGGACCGTTTGGCTGTCAAGCAGATGGAACCATCTCTCGATCTTCATCCGAGCGTGTTTCTCCACATACTTCCTGATCCTGGATGCGAAGACTGCGCCACAGATCTCAGCTTTTACAGCATCTCCCTTTTGAAGTAGAGGTGTCAGCTTGGCTTTTGATTCCACGAATCGAACTTCAATGCCATGACTTGTCTCCCATCTTAAGTACATCACTGCTCCGAAGGTTTTGTCACTTCCATCAGAGAATGTGATGCCCCAAGGTCTTTCCTTCCAGTCAGCTGGTGTGAGGCTTCTGTGGAATTTAACTTTTCCAAGCTGCACATACTCCTCGAAAAGCTGTATGGCTTCTTCTCTGAGGCTTTCTGAGAGCGGTTGGTCCCAGGTTTCTTGGGTCAGCTTGCCACCCCCTCCTTCTTGGAATGCTTTTCGCACAAGAATTGCTCCCTTCTGCTTGACCGGTGCAACTAGGCCAATTGGGTCGTACAGTCCAGCTACTTGGCTTAAGAGAGCCCTCCGTGTCAATGGGTTGGGTGTCTCAGCTCTCACCTCCTCTTCGAGAAGATCTTTGCCAACTCTCATCTTCTTTTTCTTTTTAGAGAAGTTAACGGAGGTTAACATGTACAGCTTGTCTTCGTCCACTTGGTAGCCGATGCCCAGAGCTTTGTTGTCTTCTTCCCTCATTTGATTTGGAAGAATTAGGGTTTTCCCTTGACCCTTTTTTGGGACGTCTTGGTCCGTTCCTTTCCTCCCACTTTGGCCGGATCGGACCCATGGTTTAAGGAAGAAACCGCCAGCTTTCAGAATCTCTTCAACTTCTGTCGTGATTTTGTCAAGAGTGTTCAGGTCGTTGTGGGAGGTTAAGAGGTCATCAACATAACTGTCCTCTTCAATGACTCTGCGTTCATCCTCCAAGTGGGCAAAGTTGGGCAGGTTTGCAGTTTCCCTCATGGCCAACTGAGCAATGCAACCAGCAGGTTTGTCCCCGATGTTGACTCTGGTAATTGCATATTCACTGATCTTCTCTTCTGGGCTGTCTCTCCAGAGGAATCTGTGCAGATGCATCTCACGCTCCTCCAGCCAGACAGAATTGTACATCTTCTTTATGTCTCCCAGGGCTGCATGCACACCTTCTCTGAATCTTAGCAGGACAGCTCTAATGGGGTTGAGAACATCTGGCCCTTTCAGAAGAAGATCATTCATGCTCACGCCTCTGTACTTCTGGCTGCTGTTCCATACAATACGAACTGGCGTAGTGACTGAATGAGGGTTTGGCGCCACCAGGTGGCTCACATACCACACTGGCCCCTTCCACTTGTCCATGATTTCCTTGGTGAGTTTTATGGCTGCGCCTCTCTCGACCATTTCATGGATCTGGGTTCCATAGGCGACTTTCCAGTCCGGCTCTCGGCTCAGTTGCTTTTCCATCCTTAAGAAGCAGGCCTGGACTGCACTTCTGTTGTTGGGGAGAGTGGCAGGATCTTCAGTCCAAGGATACTTTGCATCCCAGTGTGGAGATGGAGAGTGAGCATCCTCTTTCTTGTAGGTGAGGCCTCCTTTAATGATCTCATATTCTTTCTCCTCAGCCAGGGTCATTCCTTTTCCTCCTGGTGGACAGTTTCCACACCGACATCCTCCACATCTTGGCTCACATGCAGCTCCGATGCTGTCCCAGTACCACCACTCAAGGAACTCACGGTTACTGGTAGTTGTGTGAGCCGCATCCTTCTTCAGAAGCTGTGTTGTCTCAGTTGTTGGGCTTGTGGGACCAGTGAGCTCTTGATATTTGACTGCAGCCGTTCTCATGGAGCGAGCAAAGTGTGTGTTGGACTCATATGCTGCCACCTCCACTTCTTCGACCAAGTCTGGATGAGCACCGCCGACTGTTTTGCCCAGAGGACTTTCCCATAGGACTAGGTCGCCAATTACTCTCACTCTCTGCGGAGCCAGTCTTCCCTCACGGTGGCTTATGAGGAGTTCAACTTCTTCTGGTCTTTTCAGATCTTCGATCTTAACTTCTGGGAAGAACTTGTGGAGCTTTTTGGGATCGATTACTTGATGCACTTTGGCAATCTCATCCAAACCATAGCAGACCAGTTCGTGAGCTTTCTCGGTTCCCTTTGGCGTCTTGACTCTTACTTTGAGAAGATACCGTCTGGTCCTCACCTCCATGGTCATTCCTCCAACTCCGTGAACGACAAGTGTTATCTTCTCACTCCTTAGTCTGAGTCTTCCTGCAGCCTTGTGGGTTATGTAGTTAGTGTCGGATGCTAAATCAATTAGCGTTCCAATCTTCTGCCCAGCATTAGCAGTAACTTGAAGAAGCATCATAATAACTGGGAGTTCGGAGTGCCCATTCCTCTTCAGGAGCTCAGACTGGCCGGATGTGTCAAGTGTCGTTGACGTTTTGTTCGTAAAAGTCTTTCTGCAACGCTCTGACATTTCAGGGGATAGTTCCGACAAGAACTGCTCTTGTTCCTCCGTTAGTTTACTTCTGCCTTTGATGTTTCTTCCACCTTCTTTCACCACCTTTCTTTCTTCACTTCTCTTCATTCCTCCTTTTGGGCAGAGAAGGTAGTGGTGGTCTGGAGCACCGCCTCTTCTTTTACATTCTGGATTCCTGCATAGGAAGATGTCTTTACAGTTTCCAGCATCATCTTCATGGCAGACAAGGCATTTGCTGCATGCTCCTATATTCTCCATCGCAGTCCTCTTCTCAGGCAAGGTAAGTCTCTTGAACTTTCTACAGAAGTAGATCTTGTTGCTATGCCCACCATCGCCGCAGACACCGGAAACATCAAGGTCTTCCTTTCTTGTGGTTCTTGTCGAGCCAATCTTCCTCCCATATCTGTCAGAACGGTCAGGCCTCTCCTTGTCCACAACCCTGAGCTGCTCGAGTCTTTCAAGGACATCCTCCTGGTTCTTCAGGAAGGTCAGGAGCATGTCAAAATGGGTGTCTGCCTTGACATTGTTCTTGGGGTCAACCATGAACATCACCCAGTCCCTCTTTATGAACTCAGGCAATTTGCTCTCGATTGACTTGATCACAAGTGGGTTTTTAATTGCTCCAGAGTTGCCCAGCTCCGTCAGATCTGCTAGGGCCTTTTCTACAGATTGGATTAGGTCAATGACCTTCCTTGGATGGCTGCCTTTGACAGGTGGTGTCTTCTCTAGCTCCTCCAGGATTTCGATTGTGATGGTGGAGTTGTTGCCACATCTGTTCTCTAAGACACGGAACATTTCAGCTGCAGTTGAATAGGTGGAAAGTCTCAATTCTTTTGAAATCTTTTCCTCCACGCTCTCCATAAGCTGGATCTTCTTTACCTCTGGTGATCCAGATGGCTCTCCTTGTCGTTGGAGGCTCTCCCAGTCCTTCCGCCATCGGTGATAGTCCCGCTTGCTTCCCTTGAAGATGGGTAAGGTGGTTGGTTTTATTCTGATTATTGGTTTTACTGGTGGATGATGTAGAGGTTTCACTTCTGTGCCTTGTCGTGCATTTGCAAATTCAGATCTCCTTTCTTCAAGCCTGGATTTTGATGCACAGATATCTTTGATCCTTCCTCTCATTTGATCTTTCAAGTCCTCAGGTGTCCATTTCTCCCATAAGGACGTAGATGAGACGGCCTGGTTCACCCTCTTCTCCACCAGAGTGAGGAGCACTTCGAAGCCCTCACAATTTGCACTCGCAACAGGAACATTTCTTGCTTGGTCTACTGTCATCTCTGCTTCGAGAAGGGCTGTCTCGAGTTCACTTTTTCCGTATCTTCCCCACAGATTTTTCAGAACAAAGTCTTTCAATTCTTCCTGCTTTGTTTCAGCCTCCTTGATAGAATTGGCAATGTCAGCCTCCTGCTCTCCATCGAGATCCGCTCCTGGATCCACATCCTTAATATCGGCCTCCAGTCCAAATCTGTACTCGTCATTTGCCTCCATTAACTTCCTGAAGCGGTAGGACAGTTTTGTGAACTCCTCTTTCAGTTCCTCTTGTAGCATTGTGTTCCCTCCTCTCAGGATGAAGTTTGCCTGTTTTGTGAAGCTGCATTTTGCCACGGTCCTTTCCTTCTTGAGGTCCTTGACCGACTTCCCCAGGCCTTCTTCCGCCATTTTGTCCTCTTGCTTGAGGCTCCTTTGTCCACAGCTTTCCAGTCCAAGCTGCTGCTGTGGTTTACGACTGTCAAGTTCACCCACAGGTTCAGTTCAGGTTCAAATGATTGGACAACTCAGTTTATGAAAACTCAAACTTTTTATTCCAACTTTAGTTTTGTTGGCTTCTTTTGTTGTTTGAGCTTCAAATCATCAGGTCGTAAACCTTCGAGATAAAAGAAACAGAAGAAAAATTACTAACATTGCCCTTTCAAAACAGAAAAATAAACATCTTTCAAACTTTTAAACCATGTTTACAATTTCAAAGTGTTGTAATAAGTTTGTTACTAAGTAGTAAACTACCAAACATTTACTTTTAAATCATTTCTAAGTAATGTTTCTAATTTCAAACATAGCGTTGGAATTAGTGTGTTATTAAATAGTAATTGACAAAACATTTACTCAAACATCGTTACTTTTACTTATTTAAATTAATTATTAACTGTTTTAAACTTCAATGCAAAATTAAACCTGTTTAAATGATTTAAACATTCAATTGTTCTTAAACTCAGTAAATTATTTCTTTAACATAAAGTCCATTTTAGACTTTTAAATGTTTAGGCATTTTAAGTTTTTAAAATTAAATCAAGTCTTTGAATTCACTTTTTAAACATTAAATTATACTTTTAAACATGAATTAAAGTTAACTTTTAAACAAACATTTTAAACTCTTTAGACCATTTAAGTTCTAAAGAGATAATTGAAGCTCGTTAAATAATGAACACAGCTGATCTGAGCTTGTGAATCAGCATTTTCCTACTCCTCCTTATAAACTTTGAAATAAAGTCCTTTTTAACATTAGCTTTTGACATTAAACTTCAGCTCTTAACTTCAAGCTTTTAACATTAGCTTCATTTGTAGTTTTAAACAATTATTTTAACTTTAACTTAATATTTCAAACATTTGCCAATCATCCCTTTAAACTTTACTTTTCAGCAAATAAGAGTAAATAAATTCTTCAAACATTTGAAAATAATGCTGTGCTGCCGTACAACAATAAGGCTCTAAAGCCAACAAACTTTAGCAGTTGCACCAAACATTTAAGCAGCACTTAAAAACAGCAAAAGGAGATTGAAACATTACAGACCATTGGCATGTCGAACCCAAACACAGTGTGTGGAACTTGAAGTGGTTTGGAGCTTCTTTGGAGTTGGTTAGAGCTCTTCTCCCTCCAATGTTGTTTGCTCAACTGAGCACCTCCAGCTTCTTTTCTGCTGCTTGCCATGAGCCGACACCCAATCTCTAATGAGCCGACACCCAAAGGCCTGTGTAGGGGCAGCCATCTTTGGATGTCCCAAAGGCCATTGGCAGCCATTTTGGATGTACCTTTTTCCCAGATAAGGTTTCAGAGCTTTTTCTCAGTTTTGGCTTGACAGCGTGCGTGGGGTGGGTATTTGGGGCGTGCGTGGGGTGGGTATTTGGGGCGTGCGTGGGGTGGGTATTTGGGGCGTGCGTGGGGTGGGTATTTGGGGCGTGCGTGGGGTGGGTATTTGGGGCGTGCGTGGGGTGGGTATTTGGGGCGTGCGTGGGGTGGGTATTTGGGGCGTGCGTGGGGTGGGTATTTGGGGCGTGCGTGGGGTGGGTATTTGGGGCGTGCGTGGGTGGGTATTTGGGGCGTGCGTGGGGTGGGTATTTGGCGTGCGTGGGGTGGGTATTTGGGGCGTGCGTGGGGTGGGTATTTGGGGCGTGCGTGGGGTGGGTATTTGGGGCGTGCGTGGGGTGGGTATTTGGGGCGTGCGTGGGGTGGGTATTTGGGGCGTGCGTGGGGTGGGTATTTGGGGCGTGGGGTGGGTATTTGGGGCGTGCGTGGGGTGGGTATTTGGGGCGTGCGTGGGGTGGGTATTTGGGGCGTGCGTGGGGTGGGTATTTGGGGCGTGGGGTGGGTATTTGGGGCGTGCGTGGGGTGGGTATTTGGGGCGTGCGTGGGGTGGGTATTTGGGGCGTGCGTGGGGTGGGTATTTGGGGCGTGCGTGGGGTGGGTATTTGGGGCGTGCGTGGGGTGGGTATTTGGGGCGTGCGTGGGGTGGGTATTTGGGGCGTGGGGTGGGTATTTGGGGCGTGCGTGGGGTGGGTATTTGGGGCGTGCGTGGGGTGGGTATTTGGGGCGTGCGTGGGGTGGGTATTTGGGGCGTGCGTGGGGTGGGTATTTGGGGCGTGGGGTGGGTATTTGGGGCGTGCGTGGGGTGGGTATTTGGGGCGTGCGTGGGGTGGGTATTTGGGGCGTGCGTGGGGTGGGTATTTGGGGCGTGCGTGGGGTGGGTATTTGGGGCGTGGGGTGGGTATTTGGGGCGTGCGTGGGGTGGGTATTTGGGGCGTGCGTGGGGTGGGTATTTGGGGCGTGCGTGGGGTGGGTATTTGGGGCGTGCGTGGGGTGGGTATTTGGCGTGCGTGGGGTGGGTATTTGGGGCGTGCGTGGGGTGGGTATTTGGGGCGTGCGTGGGGTGGGTATTTGGGGCGTGCGTGGGGTGGGTATTTGGGGCGTGGGGTGGGTATTTGGGGCGTGCGTGGGGTGGGTATTTGGGGCGTGCGTGGGGTGGGTATTTGGGGCGTGCGTGGGGTGGGTATTTGGGGCGTGCGTGGGGTGGGTATTTGGGGCGTGCGTGGGGTGGGTATTTGGGGCGTGCGTGGGGTGGGTATTTGGGGCGTGCGTGGGGTGGGTATTTGGGTCGTGGGGTGGGTATTTGGGGCGTGCGTGGGGTGGGTATTTGGGGCGTGCGTGGGGTGGGTATTTGGGGCGTGCGTGGGGTGGGTATTTGGGGCGTGCCTGGGGTGGGTATTTGGGGCGTGGGGTGGGTATTTGGGGCGTGGGGTGGGTATTTGGGGCGTGCGTGGGGTGGGTATTTGGGGCGTGCGTGGGGTGGGTATTTGGGGCGTGGGGTGGGTATTTGGGGCGTGCGTGGGGTGGGTATTTGGGGCGTGGGGTGGGTATTTGGGGCGTGCGTGGGGTGGGTATTTGGGGCGTGCGTGGGGTGGGTATTTGGGGCGTGGGGTGGGTATTTGGGGCGTGCGTGGGGTGGGTATTTGGGGCGTGCGTGGGGTGGGTATTTGGGGCGTGCGTGGGGTGGGTATTTGGGGCGTGGGGTGGGTATTTGGGGCGTGCGTGGGGTGGGTATTTGGGGCGTGCGTGGGGTGGGTATTTGGGGCGTGCGTGGGGTGGGTATTTGGGGCGTGGGGTGGGTATTTGGGGCGTGCGTGGGGTGGGTATTTGGGGCGTGCGTGGGGTGGGTATTTGGGGCGTGCGTGGGGTGGGTATTTGGGGCGTGCGTGGGGTGGGTATTTGGGGCGTGCGTGGGGTGGGTATTTGGGGCGTGCGTGGGGTGGGTATTTGGGGCGTGCGTGGGGTGGGTATTTGGGGCGTGCGTGGGGTGGGTATTTGGCGTGCGTGGGGTGGGTATTTGGGGCGTGCGTGGGGTGGGTATTTGGGGCGTGCGTGGGGTGGGTATTTGGGGCGTGCGTGGGGTGGGTATTTGGGGCGTGGGGTGGGTATTTGGGGCGTGCGTGGGGTGGGTATTTGGGGCGTGCGTGGGGTGGGTATTTGGGGCGTGCGTGGGGTGGGTATTTGGGGCGTGGGGTGGGTATTTGGGGCGTGCGTGGGGTGGGTATTTGGGGCGTGCGTGGGGTGGGTATTTGGGGCGTGCGTGGGGTGGGTATTTGGGGCGTGCGTGGGGTGGGTATTTGGGGCGTGCGTGGGGTGGGTATTTGGGGCGTGCGTGGGGTGGGTATTTGGGGCGTGCGTGGGGTGGGTATTTGGGGCGTGCGTGGGGTGGGTATTTGGGGCGTGGGGTGGGTATTTGGGGCGTGCGTGGGGTGGGTATTTGGGGCGTGCGTGGGGTGGGTATTTGGGGCGTGCGTGGGGTGGGTATTTGGGGCGTGCGTGGGGTGGGTATTTGGGGCGTGCGTGGGGTGGGTATTTGGGGCGTGGGGTGGGTATTTGGGGCGTGCGTGGGGTGGGTATTTGGGGCGTGCGTGGGGTGGGTATTTGGGGCGTGCGTGGGGTGGGTATTTGGGGCGTGGGGTGGGTATTTGGGGCGTGCGTGGGGTGGGTATTTGGGGCGTGCGTGGGGTGGGTATTTGGGGCGTGCGTGGGGTGGGTATTTGGGGCGTGCGTGGGGTGGGTATTTGGGGCGTGCGTGGGGTGGGTATTTGGGGCGTGCGTGGGGTGGGTATTTGGGGCGTGCGTGGGGTGGGTATTTGGGGCGTGCGTGGGGTGGGTATTTGGGGCGTGCGTGGGGTGGGTATTTGGGGCGTGGGGTGGGTATTTGGGGCGTGCGTGGGGTGGGTATTTGGGGCGTGCGTGGGGTGGGTATTTGGGGCGTGCGTGGGGTGGGTATTTGGGGCGTGCGTGGGGTGGGTATTTGGGGCGTGCGTGGGGTGGGTATTTGGGGCGTGGGGTGGGTATTTGGGGCGTGCGTGGGGTGGGTATTTGGGGCGTGCGTGGGGTGGGTATTTGGGGCGTGCGTGGGGTGGGTATTTGGGGCGTGGGGTGGGTATTTGGGGCGTGCGTGGGGTGGGTATTTGGGGCGTGCGTGGGGTGGGTATTTGGGGCGTGCGTGGGGTGGGTATTTGGGGCGTGGGGTGGGTATTTGGGGCGTGCGTGGGGTGGGTATTTGGGGCGTGCGTGGGGTGGGTATTTGGGGCGTGCGTGGGGTGGGTATTTGGGGCGTGCGTGGGGTGGGTATTTGGGGCGTGGGGTGGGTATTTGGGGCGTGCGTGGGGTGGGTATTTGGGGCGTGCGTGGGGTGGGTATTTGGGGCGTGCGTGGGGTGGGTATTTGGGGCGTGCGTGGGGTGGGTATTTGGGGCGTGGGGTGGGTATTTGGGGCGTGCGTGGGGTGGGTATTTGGGGCGTGCGTGGGGTGGGTATTTGGGGCGTGCGTGGGGTGGGTATTTGGGGCGTGCGTGGGGTGGGTATTTGGGGCGTGGGGTGGGTATTTGGGGCGTGCGTGGGGTGGGTATTTGGGGCGTGCGTGGGGTGGGTATTTGGGGCGTGCGTGGGGTGGGTATTTGGGGCGTGCGTGGGGTGGGTATTTGGGGCGTGCGTGGGGTGGGTATTTGGGGCGTGCGTGGGGTGGGTATTTGGGGCGTGCGTGGGGTGGGTATTTGGGGCGTGCGTGGGGTGGGTATTTGGGGCGTGCGTGGGGTGGGTATTTGGGGCGTGCGTGGGGTGGGTATTTGGGGCGTGCGTGGGGTGGGTATTTGGGGCGTGCGTGGGGTGGGTATTTGGGGCGTGCGTGGGGTGGGTATTTGGGGCGTGCGTGGGGTGGGTATTTGGGGCGTGCGTGGGGTGGGTATTTGGGGCGTGCGTGGGGTGGGTATTTGGGGCGTGCGTGGGGTGGGTATTTGGGGCGTGCGTGGGGTGGGTATTTGGGGCGTGCGTGGGGTGGGTATTTGGGGCGTGCGTGGGGTGGGTATTTGGGGCGTGCGTGGGGTGGGTATTTGGGGCGTGCGTGGGGTGGGTATTTGGGGCGTGCGTGGGGTGGGTATTTGGGGCGTGCGTGGGGTGGGTATTTGGGGCGTGCGTGGGGTGGGTATTTGGGGCGTGCGTGGGGTGGGTATTTGGGGCGTGCGTGGGGTGGGTATTTGGGGCGTGCGTGGGGTGGGTATTTGGGGCGTGCGTGGGGTGGGTATTTGGGGCGTGCGTGGGGTGGGTATTTGGGGCGTGCGTGGGGTGGGTATTTGGGGCGTGCGTGGGGTGGGTATTTGGGGCGTGCGTGGGGTGGGTATTTGGGGCGTGCGTGGGGTGGGTATTTGGGGCGTGCGTGGGGTGGGTATTTGGGGCGTGCGTGGGGTGGGTATTTGGGGCGTGCGTGGGGTGGGTATTTGGGGCGTGCGTGGGGTGGGTATTTGGGGCGTGCGTGGGGTGGGTATTTGGGGCGTGCGTGGGGTGGGTATTTGGGGCGTGCGTGGGGTGGGTATTTGGGGCGTGCGTGGGGTGGGTATTTGGGGCGTGCGTGGGGTGGGTATTTGGGGCGTGCGTGGGGTGGGTATTTGGGGCGTGCGTGGGGTGGGTATTTGGGGCGTGCGTGGGGTGGGTATTTGGGGCGTGCGTGGGGTGGGTATTTGGGGCGTGGGGGTGGGTATTTGGGGCGTGCGTGGGGTGGGTATTTGGGGCGTGCGTGGGGTGGGGTATTTGGGGCGTGCGTGGGGTGGGTATTTGGGGCGTGGGGTGGGTATTTGGGGCGGTGCGTGGGGTGGGTATTTGGGGCGTGCGTGGGGTGGGTATTTGGGGCGTTGGGGTGGGTATTTGGGGCGTGCGTGGGGTGGGTATTTGGGGCGTGCGTGGGGTGGGTATTTGGGGCGTGCGTGGGGTGGGTATTTGGGGCGTGGGGTGGGTATTTGGGGCGTGCGTGGGGTGGGTATTTGGGGCGTGCGTGGGGTGGGTATTTGGGGCGTGCGTGGGGTGGGTATTTGGGCGGCGTGGGGTGGGTATTTGGGGCGTGCGTGGGGTGGGTATTTGGGGCGTGCGTGGGGTGGGTATTTGGGGCGTGCGTGGGGTGGGTATTTGGGGCGTGGGGTGGGTATTTGGGGCGTGCGTGGGGTGGGTATTTGGGGCGTGCGTGGGGTGGGTATTTGGGGGCGTGGGGTGGATTTGGGGCGTGCGTGGGGTGGGTATTTGGGGCGTGCGTGGGGTGGGTATTTGGGGCGTGCGTGGTGGGTATTTGGGGCGTGCGTGGGGTGGGTATTTGGGGCGTGTGGTGGGGTGGGGTATTTGGGGCGTGCGTGGGGTGGGTATTTGGGGCGTGCGTGGGGTGGGTATTTGGGGCGTGCGTGGGGTGGGTATTTGGGGCGTGCGTGGGGTGGGTATTTGGGGCGTGCGTGGGGTGGGTATTTGGGGCGTTGCGTGGGTGTGGGTATTTGGGGCGTGCGTGGGGTGGGTATTTGGGGCGTGGGGTGGGTATTTGGGGCGTGCGTGGGGTGGGTATTTGGGGCGTGCGTGGGGGTGGGTATTTGGGGCGTGCGTGGGGGTGGGTATTTGGGGCGTGGGGTGGGTATTTGGGGCGTGCGTGGGGTGGGTATTTGGGGCGTGCGTGGGGTGGGGTATTTGGGGCGTGCGTGGGGTGGGTATTTGGGGCGTGCGTGGGTATTTGGCGGGGTGGGTATTTGGGGCGTGGGGTGGGTATTTGGGGCGTGCGTGGGGTGGGTATTTGGGGCGTGCGTGGGGTGGGTATTTGGGGCGTGCGTGGGGGTGGGTATTTGGGGCGTGCGTGGGGTGGGTATTTGGGGCGTGCGGGGTGGGTATTTGGGGCGTGCGTGGGGTGGGTATTTGGGGCGTGCGTGGGGTGGGTATTTGGGGCGTGCGTGGGGTGGGTATTTGGGGCGTGCGTGGGGTGGGTATTTGGGGCGTGGGGTGGGTATTTGGGGCGTGCGTGGGGTGGGTATTTGGGGCGTGCGTGGGGTGGGTATTTGGGGCGTGCGTGGGGTGGGTATTTGGCGGCGTGCGGGTGGGTATTTGGGCGTGGTGGTATTGCGTGCGTGGGGTGGGTATTTGGGGCGTGCGTGGGGTGGGTATTTGGGGCGTGCGTGGGGTGGGTATTTGGGGGCGTGGGGTGGGTATTTGGGGCGTGCGTGGGGTGGGTATTTGGGGCGTGCGTGGGGTGGGTATTTGGGGCGTGCGTTGGGGTGGGTATTTGGGGCGTGCGTGGGGTGGGTATTTGGGGCGTGGGGTGGGTATTTGGGGCGTGCGTGGGGTGGGTATTTGGGGCGTGCGTGGGGTGGGTATTTGGGGCGTGCGTGGGGTGGGTATTTGGGGCGTGCGTGGGGTGGGTATTTGGGCGTGGGGTGGGTATTTGGGGCGTGCGTGGGGGTGGGTATTTGGGCGTGCGTGGGGGTGGGTATTTGGGGCGTGCGTGGGGTGGGTATTTGGGGCGTGCGTGGGGTGGGTATTTGGGGCGTGCGTGGGGTGGGTATTTGGGGCTGTGCGTGGGGTGGGTATTTGGGGCGTGCGTGGGGGTGGGTATTTGGGGCGTGCGTGGGGTGGGTATTTGGGGCGTGCGTGGGGTGGGTATTTGGGGCGTGCGTGGGGTGGGTATTTGGGGCGTGCGTGGGGTGGGTATTTGGGGCGTGGGGTGGGTATTTGGGGCTGTGCGTGGGGTGGGTATTTGGGGCGTGCGTGGGGTGGGTATTTGGGGCGTGCGTGGGTGGGTATTTGGGGCGTGGGGGTGGGTATTTGGGGCGTGCGTGGGGTGGGTATTTGGGGCGTGCGTGGGGTGGGTATTTGGGGGCGTGCGTGGGGTGGGTATTTGGGGCGTGGGGGTGGGTATTTGGGGCGTGCGTGGGGTGGGTATTTGGGGCGTGCGTGGGGTGGGTATTTGGGGCGTGCGTGGGGTGGGTATTTGGGGCGTGCGTGGGGTGGGTATTTGGGGCGTGGGGTGGGTATTTGGGGCGTGCGTGGGGTGGGTATTTGGGGCGTGCGTGGGGTGGGGTATTTGGGGCGTGCGTGGGGTGGGTATTTGGGGCGTGCGTGGGTGGGTATTTGGGGCGTGCGTGGGGTGGGTATTTGGGGCGTGCGTGGGGTGGGTATTTGGGGCGTGGTGGGTGGGTATTTGGGCGTGCGTGGTGGGTGGGTATTTGGGGCGTGCGTGGGGTGGGTATTTGGGGCGTGCGTGGGGTGGGTATTTGGGGCGTGGGGGTGGGTATTTGGGGCGTGGGTTTGGCGTGGGGTGGGTATTTGGGGCGTGCGTGGGGTGGGTATTTGGGGCGTGCGTGGGGTGGGTATTTGGGGCGTGGGGTGGGTATTTGGGGCGTGCGTGGGGTGGGTATTTGGGGCGTGGGGTGGGTATTTGGGGGCGTGCGTGGGGTGGGTATTTGGGGCGTGCGTGGGGTGGGTATTTGGGGCGTGCGTGGGGTGGGTATTTGGGGCGTGGGGTGGGTATTTGGGCGTGCGTGGGGTGGGTATTTGGGGCGTGCGTGGGGTGGGTATTTGGGGCGTGCGTGGGGTGGGTATTTGGGGCGTGCGTGGGGTGGGTATTTGGGGGTGCGTGGGGTGGGTATTTGGGGCGTGCGTGGGGTGGGTATTTGGGGCGTGCGTGGGGTGGGTATTTGGGGCGTGCGTGGGGTGTGGGGTATTTGGGGCGTTGGGGTGGGTATTTGGGGCGTGCGTGGGGTGGGTATTTGGGGCGTGCGTGGGGTGGGTATTTGGGGCGTGCGTGGGGTGGGTATTTGGGCTGTGCGTGGGGTGGGTATTTGGGCGGTGGTTCGTGGGTGGGTATTTGGGGCGTGCGTGGGGTGGGTATTTGGGGCGTGCGTGGGGTGGGTATTTGGGGCGTGCGTGGGGTGGGTATTTGGGGCGTGCGTGGGGTGGGTATTTGGGCGTGGGGTGGGTATTTGGGGCGTGCGTGGTGGGTATTTGGGGCGTGCGTGGGGTGGGTATTTGGGGCGTGCGTGGGGTGGGTATTTGGGGCGTGGGGTGGGTATTTGGGGCTGTGCGTGGGGTGGGTATTTGGGGCGTGCGTGGGGTGGGTATTTGGGGCGTGCGTGGGGTGGGTATTTGGGGCGTGCGTGGGGTGGGTATTTGGGGCGTGCGTGGTGGGTCGGGGTATTTGGGGGCGTGCGTGGGGTGGGTATTTGGGGCGTGCGTGGGGTGGGTATTTGGGGCGTGCGTGGGGTGGGTATTTGGGGCGTGGGGGTGGGTATTTGGGGCGTGCGTGGGGTGGGTATTTGGGGCGTGCGTGGGGTGGGTATTTGGGGCGTGCGTGGGGTGGGTATTTGGGGCGTGCGTGGGGTGGGTATTTGGGGGCGTGCGTGGGGTGGGTATTTGGGGCGGCGTGGGGTGGGTATTTGGGGCGTGCGTGGGTGGGTATTGGGCGTGCGTGGGGTGGGTATTTGGGCGTGCGTGGGGTGGGTATTGGGGCGTGCGTGGGGTGGGTATTTGGGGCGTGCGTGGGGTGGGTATTTGGGGCGTGGGGTGGGTATTTGGGGCGTGCGTGGGGGTGGGTATTTGGGGCGTGCGTGGGGTGGGTATTTGGGGCGTGCGTGGGGGTGGGTATTTGGGGCGTGCGTGGGTGGGTATTTGGGGCGTGCGTGGTGGGTATTTGGGGCGTGGGTGCGTGTGGGTATTTGGGGCGTGCGTGGGGTGGGTATTTGGGGCGTGCGTGGGGTGGGTATTTGGGGCGTGCGTGGGGTGGGTATTTGGGCGTGCGTGGGGTGGGTATTTGGGCGTGCGTGGGGGTGGGTATTTGGGGCGTGCGTGGGTGGGTATTTGGGGCGTGCGTGGGGTGGGTATTTGGGGCGTGCGTGGGGTGGGTATTTGGGGCGTGCGTGGGGTGGGTATTTGGGGCGTGCGTGGGGTGGGTATTTGGGGCGTGCGTGGGGTGGGTATTTGGGGCGTGCGGGTGGGTATTTGGGGCGTGCGTGGGGTGGGTATTTGGGGCGTGCGTGGGTGGGTATTTGGGGCGTGCGTGGGGTGGGTATTTGGGCGTGCGTGGGGTGGGTATTTGGGGCGTGCGTGGGGTGGGTATTTGGGGCGTGCGTGGGGTGGGTATTTGGGGCGTGCGTGGGGTGGGTATTTGGGCGTGGCGTGGGGTGGGTATTTGGGGCGGTGTGCGTGGGGTGGGTATTTGGGGCGTGCGTGGGGTGGGTATTTGGGGCGTGCGTGGGGTGGGTATTTGGGGCGTGCGGGGTGGGTATTTGGGGCGTGCGTGGGGTGGGTATTTGGGGCGTGCGTGGGGTGGGTATTTGGGGCGTGCGTGGGGTGGGTATTTGGGCGCGTGGTTGGGGTGGGTATTTGGGGCGTGGGTGGGTGGGTATTTGGGGCGTGCGTGGGGTGGGTATTTGGGGCGTGCGTGGGGTGGGTATTTGGGGCGTGCGTGGGGTGGGTATTTGGGGCGTGCGTGGGGTGGGTATTTGGGGCGTGCGTGGGGTGGGTATTTGGGGCGTGCGTGGGGTGGGTATTTGGGCGTGCGTGGGGTGGGTATTTGGGGCGTGGGGTGGGTATTTGGGGCGTGCGTGGGGGTGGGTATTTGGGGCGTGCGTGGGGTGGGTATTTGGGGCGTGCGTGGGGTGGGTATTTGGGGCGTGGGGTGGGTATTTGGGGCGTGCGTGGGGTGGGTATTTGGGGCGTGCGTGGGGTGGGTATTTGGGGCGTGCGTGGGGTGGGTATTTGGGGCGTGCGTGGGGTGGGTATTTGGGGCGTGCGTGGGGTGGGTATTTGGGGCGTGCGTGGGGTGGGTATTTGGGGCGTGGGGTGGGTATTTGGGGCGTGCGTGGGGTGGGTATTTGGGGCGTGGCGTTGGGGTGGGTATTTGGGCGTGCGTGGGGTGGGTATTTGGGGCGTGGGGTGGGTATTTGGGGCGTGCGTGGGGTGGGTATTTGGGGCGTGCGTGGGGTGGGTATTTGGGCGTGCGTGGGGTGGGTATTTGGGGCGTGGGGTGGGTATTGGGGCGTGCGTGGGGTGGGTATTTGGGGCGTGCGTGGGGTGGGTATTTGGGGCGTGCGTGGGGTGGGTATTTGGGGCGTGGGGTGGGTATTTGGGGCGTGCGTGGGGTGGGTATTTGGGGCGTGCGTGGGGTGGGTATTTGGGGCGTGCGTGGGGTGGGTATTTGGGGCGTGGTGGGGTGGGTATTTGGGGCGTGCGTGGGGTGGGTATTTGGGGCGTGCGTGGGGTGGGTATTTGGGGCGTGCGTGGGGTGGGTATTTGGGGCGTGCGTGGGGTGGGTATTTGGGGCGTGCGTGGGGTGGGTATTTGGGGGCGTGGGGTGGGTATTTGGGGCGTGCGTGGGGTGGGTATTTGGGGCGTGCGTGGGGTGGGTATTTGGGGCGTGCGTGGGGTGGGTATTTGGGGGTGCGTGGGGTGGGTATTTGGGCGTGCGTGGGGTGGGTATTTGGGGCGTGCGTGGGGTGGGTATTTGGGGCGGCGTGGTGGGGTGGGTATTTGGGGCGTGCGTGGGTGGGTATTGGGGCGGTGGGGTGGGTATTTGGGGCGTGCGTGGGGTGGGTATTTGGGCGCGTGTGCGTGGGGTGGGTATTTGGGGCGTGCGTGGGGTGGGTATTTGGGGCGTGGGGTGGGTATTTGGGCGTGCGTGGGTATGCGGGTGGGTATTTGGGGCGTGCGTGGGGTGGGTATTTGGGGCGTGCGTGTGGGTAGGGGGTGGGTATTTGGGGCGTGCGTGGGGTGGGTATTTGGGCGTGCGGGTGGGTATTTGGAGGCGTGCGTGGGGTGGGTATTTGGGGCGTGCGTGGGGTGGGTATTTGGGGCGTGCGTGGGTGGGTATTTGGGGCGTGCGTGGGGTGGGTATTTGGGGCGTGGGGTGGGTATTGGGGCGTGCGTGGGGTGGGTATTTGGGGCGTGCGTTGGGCGTGGGTATTTGGGGCGTGCGTTGGGGTGGGTATTTGGGGCGTGCGGGTGGGTATTTGGGGCGTGTGTGGGGCGTGGGTGATTTGGGGCGTGCGTGGGGTGCCGGTATTTGGCGGCGTGCGTGGGGTGGGTATTTG
>NW_028155626.1:0-2000 GCF_963454915.1 Gymnoscopelus microlampas | reverse complement strand
TCTGTCCTCACTGGTACAAACAGTCATATATAGTCAAAGAACTACACTTCCAGAACTACAGATGTGCCACTTCAAAACTTCACACGTTACTGTTCTTTCCCTGAAAGTCCCCTGAAAATGCATTTTTTCCTCCCTTTTCTGCCCTTAAAATGCACTGTTTTGCTCCTGAAAAGAAGTTGTCACTACACACCCCCGTTTTCCCTTCAACAGACATCCATATACATGAGAACAAAAGAATGTGTGTTGAATAAGGTGTCAGACTCATTATGAGGCGAAAGGTGATTTGACCAGTTGCTCAAATTAATTAGCATCATAAAAGCAGTGATCATCAAAATAATTCAGCATTTTAAATGCCCTTCTTTGTCCCTCTTATTGCCCTGGGAATCCCCTGAAAATTTACTGTCTTGGCGATGGCAGGACATGTGAAGTTTTGAAATGGCACATCTGTACGTCACTGCCCACCAGCTGCTCAAAGGAAGATATCAAAGTAGCGTCAGGAAATGGACGGAACCGGAACAAAGGCTTGAGACAACCCTGAACCTGAACCCTGTGACCTATGACCCACAGTGAGTCCTCATCCTCCCATTGAACTGTAGGCTACCGTTTCACAAACACTGGGTCGGGAACCATTTGTGGGTCACAAACACATTTTTATGGGTTGCAAGTAAATATAATATTTTTGTTTGTTTACAAAAAAAATAACTCATAACCCTAACCCTTATTTAAAAAAAGATATACTTTTTTAATACAAGTACAAAGCTTGTAGATCGGTTATTTTCACTAGTTTGGGTCCCAGACAGACAGACAGACAGACAGACAGACAGACAGACAGACAGACAGACAGACAGACAGACAGACAGACAGACAGACAGAGTCTCCAGCTAAAAGCTTTGGGAACTTTGTCTCAACATTCATCAATTCATTACAATGTCTTACCATGCCTGTGAATGGCCTCTAGGTGGGGGTAGAGCGCAGGGCGGTAGTCACTGGTGGGGTAGTAGTAGTGATGAGAGCCTTCCTGTTAACGTCAAATAACTCACTTCAACACAGAAACCACGTCAACAACAATAACACAACGTCATATTAGGGCTTTTCTAAGACGCAACATTCATATTATTCATTGAGTATCTGTCTCTCAAGACACATTCTACTAACAGCAGAACAAAGATTTTTGAAAAACTGGAGCATGTCCAATTGTCTGTACTTTCACTTTATACTCCACTACATCTCAGAGGCAAATATTATACTTTTACTTTATACTCCATCACATCTCAGAGGCAAATATTATACTTTTACTCCACCACAATTATTTGAAAACTTTAGTTACTTTGTAGATTTCGATTATTATTACAAAATTAACCACTTCTGCCCTATATTGACATTTCGGCCTTTTGAAAATAGCACACATACAAGCTCACAATGCGTCGCGATGCGACGCATTGTGAGCTTGTAGATCTGCTATTTTCAAAAGACGTGTATACGTTTGTCTGTCTGTCTGTCTGTCTGTCTGTCTGTCTGTCTGTTTCCATTCAGTAGAACATTAGTCTCAGGTCTTTACAAAGTGCAAAATGATAATTTCGCCCTCGGATCAATGTTGTATTTTGAATGCTAATAGTGAGCATCGATTTGTGTTCCGTCTTCTAGGAGAAGAGATGCTAAATGTGGTTATTAGTTTATCTCCTCTCCTCTCCTCTCCTCTCCTCTCCTCTCCTCTCCTCTCCTCTCCTCTCCTCTCCTCTCCTCTCCTCTCCTCTCCTCTCCCCTCCCCTCCTCTCCTCTCCTCTCCTCTCCTCTCCTCTCCCCTCCCCTCCCCTCCCCTCCCCTCCCCTCCTCTCCTCTCCTCTCCTCTCCTCTCCTCTCCTCTCCTCTCCTCCTCTCCCCTCTCCTCTCCTCTCCTCCCCTCTCCACCCCCCTCTCCTCTCCTCTCCTCTCCTCTCCACCCCCCTCCTCTCCTCTCCTCTCCTCTCCTCTCCCCTCCCCTCCCCTCCTCTCCTCTCCTC
>NW_028155627.1:25000-30458 GCF_963454915.1 Gymnoscopelus microlampas | reverse complement strand
CTGCTCTCTGTGGTGGTGGAAGTGCCACCAGTTTTTCACTTCATAAAAGTACCACGGCCGCAACATAGAAATACTCTGTTACAAGCAGTGGTGGGAAAAGTGGGAAATGTTTTAATTAAGTAAAAGTATCAATGCTGCCATGTAGAAATACTCTGTTACAAGTAAAAGGCCTGTGTTCAAAATGTTACTTGAGTAAAAGTACAAAAGTATGTATTGGCATCAAAATATACTTAAAGTAACAAAAGTGAAAGTACTAAAATGTTTGAAAATAGCAGATCTACAAGCTCACAACGTGTCGCGATGCAACGCGTTGTGAGCTTGTAGATCTGCTATTTTCAAATAGCCTAGGTATAAAATAGGGCTAAAGTGGTTAATGTATGTTTTATAATAATAATAATATAATATAATAATTTATATCTGCAAAGTAGGTTTTCAAATAATTGTAGTGGAGAAAAAATACAATATTTTCCTCAGAGATGTAGTGGAGTAAAAGTAAAAGTATTGAACATTGGAAATATTCCAGTAAAGTAAAAGTACCTCAAAATTGTACTTAAGTACAGTACTTGGGTAAATGTACTTAGTTACTTTACACCACTGGTTACAAGTAAATGCCCTGTATTCAAACCTCTTATCTCCATATTTAAACTTTTTGTGTTTTTTCGTAAATGAACACCCTACTTGATCATACTACAGCATCACACGAAAGTATCAAAAGTAGCAGATCCACAAGCTCGAGTTTTTGTACTTGTCGATCTGCTACTTTTGATATCTTTTAATTTAAATCCTGAAAAGTAACAGTTTTGGACGTATGACATAGTGTGTGTCGCTGTCCATAGATAGACTGTAGCCAGGGGTTTTCATTTCAAGGACTCTCCCAGTTTGATATCGCTGTTGTCGGGCAGAAATCTCTTATCTCCACATTCTAACTTCTAACTTTTATGACTTTTCCCCGTAAACTCTTTTTTTAAACATACAGTAAGATTTAGGTGACAACTGTCGCGTTCCTTTAAAAAAGATTCAGGTGGAAATCAAATGAAAATTCATGAAAACTCATGAAATCGAGTGAACATGAATGAAAATGATGAGCCTTACATGATACTGTATAGTGTAGACACATGTATGTGGTGTGTGTGTGAGAGAGAGAGAGGGGGGGAGGGCGAGAGAAACAGACAGACAGACGGACAGACAGACAGACAGACAGACAGACAGACAGAGACCAAACAAGCCACACAAGGGACATTCGTCATAACAGAGACAGACATTAAAAAAATGAGAGACACCTTTGGTTTATCCTCCCAGCTGTCCCTCCCCCCTGGACCCAGCCAGCAGCTTCTATAAAGTGGAGTGAGCTGCAGCACGTGCGTGTGCGTGTGCGTGGTGGACCACTGCCCCCTGGGTGTGAGTTATATCGACTGAATCGCTACCAGGCTTACATTTACTGGAGTACAGTACTTCCATACATTTACTTGAGTACTGTTACTTGAGTACAACATTTTGAGTGTCCGTGCTTTACTTGAGTAGGCCTACTGTATGTGTATTTTTGGGGATACTCACGTCACTATCAGTTCAGACAGGTAGTGTAGCCTACTTTTCACGTTACATTTCTAGAAAGGGGGAAAAGGTACATTATGATTTAACCACTTAAGACCTATTTTTTTTGTATTGGGGAAAGAGCAAATATAGATTTCTTTCCTTCTTTTTTCTTTTTTAAGCAAGTGCTCCAGTACTTTAGCTCCAGTATTTGACAGAGCAACGTTTCACTTATAGTGGAGTAGTATTTGGAGTATGTGTATACTTTGACTCAAGTAATCACTGCTGCCACGAGGTGTGAGTTATATGGTCTGAAGTGCTCCCACTGTGAGAGTGTTCCAGTCAATAGTGCTCCCTTCTGAGACACACTGCAGTCTGGTCTGGACACGCACGCACGCACACACGCACACACACACACACACACACGCGCGCGCACACACACACACACACACACACACACACACACACACACACACACACACACACACACACACACACACACACACACACACACACACACACACACACACACGTGGTTCAATGTGTCTTTATTGTTACAAATATAAAGCGCTTACCCCAGAGCCACGTAGGCCTATTGTTCAATAAAAAGCATTTTAATCCGATCATCAGAGTGCAATACACCTCCCAACCACTAGTGTCGCATGGTTGAAAGCATCGGCGAAAATGTGGAGAAAATGGCCGACGATCGGATTAAAATTCTTTTTTTTTAACAATACGGGAGATACGGGTACTTATCGTGGAACCGATCAACTTGTAACATCCGTGGCTCGGGGGTAAGCGCTTTATATTTTAAATGTACATGTGAGAGTTGGCAATGTAAAAAATAATCAAACACCACCCTAAACCAGGAACTCACGGCTCCATGACGCTTGTATTCACCTGTTTCCTAAGCTGTGTGTTTTCCACTTCCTGTCGATTTCATTGGATATCATTGGTCATCTGACCAGTTTCATTGGATTTCATTGGATCAAATCGACAGGAAGTGGAAAACACACAGCCTAGGAAACAGGTGAATATACAAGCGTCCTGTGAACCATGGCTACATCTTGTGTATGACTCTCTCCCTCCCTCCCCCTGTCACTCGTGTGTGTTGTGTGTGTGTGTGTGTGTGTGTGTGTGTGTGTGTGTGTGTGTGTGTGTGTGTGTGTGTGTGTGTGTGTGTGTGTGTGTTGTGTGTGTGTGTGTGCGTGCGTGCGTGCGTGTGCCTTATTGATCCCAGGAGGGGCCATCCAGCAGTGACATTCATTTGCCTCTCTCCACAGCCTCTCTGTCTCTTTCATTATCTCAATTTCTTCCTGTTGCTGTCACCTTGGATTCCCTCTCTCTGTGTGTCTCTCTCTCTCTCTCTCTCTCTCTCTCTCTCTCTCTCTCTCTCTCTCTCTCTCTCTCTCTCTCTCTCTCTGTGTCTCTGGTGACATCATTATTAAGGCAGTGTGACCAACAACCGTACGTTTGTTTCTCGCATTACTTCCCAAACCCCCATCACTTCCTCCATTATTTTTCCTTTCACGATATTCCCGTCTCTCTCTCTCTCTCTCTCTCTCTCTCTCTCTCTCTCTCTCTCTCTCTCTCTCTCGTTGTGGTGAGCGGTGACGGTGATGTAGAGCATCAGTTGTCATGTAGTTGTGTCTCCTTTCCCCCGGCGTCAGCACTAACATATATTATAGTGTAGTAAAGCAGGCTGTCTGCCTGTGTGACACGCGTCCATATACATAATACATGTGTGTGGATACGGCCACGGACCTGCTCATTATGTCTGACAAATGCACCGGCAGGGAGGCCGTCTCGTGTGTGTGTGTGTGTGTGTGTGTGTGTGTGTGTGTGTGTGTGTGTGTGTGTGTGTGTGTGTGTGTGTGTGTGTGTGTGTGTGTGTGTGTGTGTGTGTGTGTGTGTGTGTTCTGCACTCACAAAGACCAAGTAACAGCCGACAGACATACGTGCATGGATAACATAACATGGTAACTGACCAGCAGTGATGGTATAACTCAAATGTTTCATTTAAAGGAGTAGTTCACCCCAAAAAATACGTATTTTCTATCAATTACACCACAATGAGAGTTTTTTTTTTTTTTTTTGCATTCCTAAGTCAATAATTTGACCAGCGGTCTCTCCGGTAGGAGACTCAAAGGAGACTCTTTGAGTCTCCTACCGGATACATTAGCATTTTTCCACCAGTCATATGATGATTGGGATTAGGAATGCGACAAAAACAAAAACATCTCCACAAATTCAATGCTTCATGGGGGTGTGTAATTGATAGAAAAATAAGTAATTGTTTGGGTGAACTACTCCTTTAAGTAAAAGTAGTGATACCACAATGTAGAGATACTGTATTCTGCCTCAAGTAACAGAATACAATGCAATACATTGCATTGTACAACACACACAACACAACACAACACAACACAACACAACACAATACAATTGTATTAAAAAATGAATCTTGTGTAATACTCTATTACTGTACAGTATTTTGGACCCGTTTCTTTGCAACATGGCACCATGTGTGTGTACAGACACACACACACACACACTGTCAAGAGACTCTAACCTTGGCGAACCACCTCATTGTAAAAGTTTTCAAAGTACATGGGGGTGTCCGTGGTGGCTCCATCTGTCAGCGCGTAGCGAACATGTGACCGCAAAGGATTGGCGGGTTCAATTCCTCAGTTCCCGTGGCTGTGGGTGTGTGATCTATACCCTTCACCAGTGGTGGGAGGTAACTACAGTAAGTACAATTACTCAAGTAGTGTACTTAAGTACAAATTTGAGGGAATTTTTAACTTTACTGGAATATTTCCATTTTTCTATACATTTACTTTTACTCCATTACATCTCAGAGGCAAATATTGTACTTTCACTCCACTGCAATTATTTGAAAACTTTAGTTACTAGTTACTTACACGATTATTATTACAAAACCTACATTAACCACTTCAGCCCTATACATTTCGGCCATTTGAAAATAGCCGATCTACAAGATCGTAGATCTGCTATTTTCGAAAGATTCGTACACATTTTATACATGTGAAAACGTGTGAAATGGACATTCTGCATATACTGTAATGAGTACTTTCTACTTTTGGTACTTTAAGTACATTTTGATACCAATATATTGTACTTTTACACAAGTACATTTTGAATTCCGGACTTGAAACTTGTAACAGAGTAATTCTACATTGCAGCATTGATACTTTTATTTAAGTACAAGATTTGAGTACTTTTTCCACCACTGCCCTTCACACTGATTGGTCCTAATGAAGTTGACCTTCTTGAAGCCGTGTCCAGCTGATTGTGGAGGTCACGGAAAATGCTGGTATCCAAAGTTCACCCATTAACAGTGGTGGAAGACGTAGGCTACTCTATATTGTGATAGTAATCATTGCTATAGAGTGTTTGTTCGGTAGCAGGGGGTCTCCCTGTCTCTGCAGCTCTTTAGTGCAACAGAAAATACTTCTTCTTCTTTTAGGTTGGGATACCAATTTTATCCAATCAGGAGACGCATACAGGATTTGTATTTTCTGTTCATTAAAGGGTTGGAGAGACAGAGAGACCCCTGTTACTGAACAGACACTCTATCCTCCTATAATTTGACAAACCTCTGTACCTCTGTCTGTAGTGGTGTCATGGTGAAGCTGCCCGGTTCTCCTCAGTGGCTGGAGCAATTGCTCTGACCGCGCTGCGCAGGGTTGCCAGGTTTTGCGCGAGAAACAAGCAGCAAGGTCTATGAAAACAAGGCCAAACGAAGCGAGCCCTACAAGCAACAAGGTCTATGAAAAGAAGGCCAAACGAAGCGCCTTCACACATATACATTGCCTCTTGCTCTCTCAGAGTTAAATGAACACTGATGATGATACTACTGTGTAGATTGGGACCACCAAGGAATCAAAATGGTTGAGTCCCTGGC
>NW_028155627.1:15000-20000 GCF_963454915.1 Gymnoscopelus microlampas | reverse complement strand
CTCTCTCTCTCTCTCTCTCTCTCTCTCTCTCTCCTATTTACTGTCTCCATGGAGAAAGAGGTACATGAAAAACAACTTGTGCATCACGTACAGTGATATTTACAGTAATATACAGTAATATTTCACCATCTCGCCCTCAGAAGTGTTTTGCATTAATCTCCATGAGTTGTTGTCAGGCATTTGAAGCCGTTTATCTTCTCTAGAGTTAATTGGCCACTTTGGAACTAACGAGGACTACACCTGACTCCTGAGTTTAGAAACTTGGTTGCGGTCCGTCACGTTCCGACTAGCGCAGGTGGTGGCGAACAAAATACAAAAAACAGCCTTTGTTGTCAGCGCTCCGGTTCTCAGGATAGTTTAATTTGTCTGACAGGGGGAACGCAGCGCGCACTAGAGGTTGTTCACTTCAATGCAACCGTCTGTGTGAAATTAGATGTTTTGCAGGTAATTACTCGTGTACACTTGAAGACTTTAGCACAACAGGGAATACGGAATTAACTGTGTGTGCATGAACATGGAGTGTTGTAAAGTAACTAAGTACATTTACCCAAGTACTGTAAAGTAACTAAGTATATTTACTCAAGTACACAGTACTTAAGTACAATTTTGAGGTATTTTTACTTTACTGGAGTATTTTCAATTTTCAGTACTTTCGCTGCTACTCCACTACATCTCAGAGGCAAATATTGTACTTTTACTCCACTACAATTATTAGAAATGTTTAATTACTACAATAATTACAATAACTTATAACTACTAATAATTACAATAACTGTGTCCCGATGCTTCCACCCAACAGTGACAAAGTACTCTATGATGAAATGCAGCTCAGTGTAATACAGAAGGTAAATACAGACGATCCACTCAACAGATGTACTTGCTTACTTGTAGACACATAGTTATTATTCAGATCGATGCTGCTTTGACGTCTACTTGCTATGCTCAGGACTCAGAACATTGTGACCACTTTAGTCGCGTTAATATGCTCCCCGAATTTAATCTGTGTGACCTCAAAATATAATTGGGAACATTGGTGTGATATTTATCATCAAGTGCACCTGGTCAGCGGGCTGCCGGGAGAGGGAAGAGCAATTATTGTTGGCCCAGACTTCACTAGTAGACACAGATACATATACAGAGATATACGTTTAAGATATAGATCTGTGTGTGCGCGTCTGTGTGCGTGTGTGCGTGCGTGCGTGCGCGCGTGCGTGTGTGTGTGTGTGTGTGTGTGTGTGTGTGTGTGTGCGTCCGTGCGTGTGTGTGTGACTCCTCCACCTTTGCAGTAATGTTCCTCTCCTCTGTTCCATTTGTTCACTGCCATTATCATCTGTTGTTGTTGTTGTTGGTAGTCGTCATGGCTGCCACTTCCCACCTGTGGGAGTTCTGACTGCTCCAGACCGTAAACTGATGAACTGCTAGCTTGCGTAACTTCAGACGTCTCTGTGTCAAACTCTCTAATGTTGTTGAGGTGGTCCCTCTGGTCCCCTCGGCCCCCCAAATACAAACATTAGTCTCACACCCAACAGAAAACCATTCCCTATCACTAGCAATGTCAACTCCATATTTAACACGCACGCACGCACGCACGCACACAGAATGCCAAATGTGCGTATTATTGTATGTGTTGTAGACCATTAGACATTTCTCTTTGCATCTTGGTGGCTGTCGCTTGTCTTTTCGTTCCTTTTAAACTTTGAATGGAGATTTTTTTTTGGCTCCACCGCAGGCTGTTCAGTCATAAACTCAGGCTGCTGTCATTAGAGTCTAGTCAACAGTTGTCGACACATAAGGACTGATTCTGAAACTGACAGCGTGAGTCTTGTATGAGTGTCTGTTGGTGTAGCAATGCTTACGTGACCATGCAAGGAAGATTTCTCTGTATAAAGTGTCAGGTACTTATGCCCTGTTGGGGTGTGTGTGTGTGTGTGTGTGTGTGTGTGTGTGTGTGTGTGTGTGTGTGTGTGTGTGTGTGTGTGTGTGTGTGTGTGTGTGTGTGTGTGTGTGTGTGTGTGTCTGTGTGTCTGTGTGTGTGTGTGCGTAAAATAGCACGAGGATATGAGAGGAGGGATGGAGAGAGGGACAGAGAAACAGAGAGAGTGAGAGAGACATCTTTGGGTCGCGGACAAATTTGTATACTGTACGTGGCGAGTAAAAATCACTTATATTTTTCGATTTCTACATTGTGTTGTTAATTATCATTATTTCAAATTATTTTCAAAAAAATCCCCCTAAAAATGCTGCATTTTTCAGTAATTAATAACTTAAATTAAATGTTTCTAAATAATTTCATGAATAAGAAAAGAAAATCCATAAATTATATTAAAAAAATAAAGCTTAGTGAAAGCTGTTGTGGGCTTGTGGACCTGCTATTCTCACTAGTTTGGGTCCCGGACAAACGTTTAATTTCCGGTCAATTAGTTGCAGTTTAATTCCAACACAGAGATGCTTTACCATGACTGTTCTGCCCCCTTTAATGTCAGAGGTGTTGATAAGACCCTCATGGCCCTTTTGTTATAAATCCTACACTGAGTCTGTGGTAACGTTCTGTAATCTGCTGCTAGTGCAATCTCAGTGTCAAAGGGCAAAACTGCACTTTCCAAAATGGTGAAAGTTAGCAGTGAAATCCTCTGTAATATTTGGACTCTCAGAGAGTTTCACTTTACTTTAAATTTTGAGGTAGACTTTCAATACTTAATACTTATACTCCACTTAATCTCAGAGGCAAATGTTGTATTTTTATACTAGCCTACACTATTATTTGCAGATTTAGATTATTTTTCCAAAACACACCCATTGAACCCATTAAGACCTTAGGCCGCTTCTAAAAATATATATTTTTTTAATTCACGATTTTTCAAAAATAGCAGAACTACATGCTCATAGCGCGGCACTTGGTGCCGCGCTATGAGCATGTATATCTGCTATGTTTAAATAGCCTAATAAATCAAAAAATGACAAATAACCCCAGGTCTCAATGGGTTCAGCTCTATAATAATAAAATAATAATAATAATAGGAGGAAAAAATGGGGCAGAAAAGACAGAAAGGCAGAAAGACAAAGACAGAACGAACAAGTATAACAGGTCCAAATATTAAAATATTCCTGACATGAGTCGAGTGAAAATATATACATATTTTATGCTGACACTGTCAGCCCACGTTTTTTCTACACAAGCCCGTTGAGTCGTATTTACATACCGTACCCATGTTGAGTTTATATCTGACATGTTGAACTTGTAACTTTTGTCCCGATAACTCAGCACTTTTGTACTTGTGTGGAGCACTTTATTCAGCACTTTATTTTTTGTTGCGCTGCCCTTTTTTTTTGTATTCCTTTTATTGTGCGAGTGTTTTTCGCTGAGTCGGCTGCATTCAGACAGGTAGCGGGGGGCAGGCGGTGGCCCTATGTAGGCTGCTTGTGTTTTATCATGGCCGTATGTATGTCTGGTTTCAAAACAAAGCGCCCTCCGGGGACGGATACAGTTGAAAGTTGAAGTAGAGAGAGAGGAATAGATATTCTGTGCTCTTCATCATGTTGGGGAGAGATGTAGTGGTTTGAAACTTTGTGTTCTCAAAGAGATTAGGAGTAAAACAAAAATGGTGCTCGACTGGAGAAGAGACTCGAGCGTGCGCACACGCACACGCACGCACGCACGCACGCACGCACGCACGCACGCACGCACGCACGCACGCACGCACGCACGCACGCACACACACACACACACACAGCCTATTCTCTGCTCCCCAGCGTGCCTAATAATGCCCCATCACTGACAAGTTTGTGCCTCAGTTATATCCGGTTGCACGCTGACGTTGCACACTGAAAATAGCAGATCTACAAGCTTTGTGAGCTTGTAGATCTTGTATTTCCGGTATGTAACAATGGTGCACAACTAAGTATAAATCAGGCATACTAACTCTAAACTCTAACCTCTGAATGTCTAATCCTATAGCCGACCCCAACGTGAATCTATTCCTAATCGTAAACCAAACGTTTTTGAAACAACCATTTCTATTGTGAGGACCAGGACATGTTTCCACACAATGTCTTTTTGTCTAATTCTACTATACTTTTGGCGTCATTTGACGTTCACAACTAGTATACCAATACAAGTATAAATGCACGCACGCACACATGCACGTTGCACACACACGCGCGAGCGCACACACGTAACACGCACGCGCACACCCTTTAACTAGCTAGAGGTTAGGGGTTGTGTAGTCACTCTGCTATGATGATGTAACTCCAAACATTGGTGAGATTTCTGCCCCCTGCCTGTTTGATCATCAAACCCACATGGATATATAATTCATATTGTTCTCAAAAGGATGTTGTGTGCAAATATGGTTTCAAGTATCAATAGTCATCCCCAAATTATTGTCGCCTATTTCAGTAAATAAAAATAATGTGATATTGTGTGTGTGTGTGTGTGTGTGTGTGTGTGTGTGTGTCCGTGTGCGCGTGCATACGTATGTGCGTGTGCGTGCGTGCGTGCGCACGTGTGTGTGCGTACGTGTGTGTGCGTGCGTGTGTGTGTGCACACAGAAAAAGGCCTTTCAGATGTGAGACACAGTTTTACATGATGCAACAGAATGAAAGATTTTTTTATAGATGTTGTTTATAGTTATGTGTGAAATACACCAGGTGCTTTTCTTACCTGCTGCATCACCTGGTTGCCAGACATGTTTTTTGAGGGGATTTTCAAGTAGGATACAAATAAAAGGTGGTGCATTTGCCACACAGCGTCCCTGTTGTGGGGTGAACCTTCGGTCACAAAAATCTGCTTTTTTTCGGCGAAGAGTGTTGGGGTAGAGGGGAAAAAGAGCTGACAAAGTATAGAGCGCTGACTGTTTACGTATTATAAGAATAAGACCTGTGAAATATGTGAAAATGAATGGATAGTCAGTGGTGGAAGAAGTACTCACATGTTTTTACTTGAGTAAAAGTATCTACCACTCTGTTACAAGCAAAAGTCAGGTATTCAAAATTAAGTATTG
>NW_028155627.1:0-12500 GCF_963454915.1 Gymnoscopelus microlampas | reverse complement strand
TAACCGATTTTAAACAAGGGGAATCAGAATAATTTTGGTTCAGCACGGCGCTCTGGTTTCTGCCATGGGTTATATCCGCTCTAGACCCGATCAGAAAACCGAAAAAGGAGTTGATCCCAGGTTACTGACTGACTGCTGACTGTGCACCCTGGGCAAGACCTGGGATGTTGGTTGTCTAGGAAGTTGACAACCGGAAATGGTTGAATTTGGCGGAAGTACTGCCCAAGGAAATGACGTTGATGCTTTACAAATCTGTTAACATTCTCCGTGAATGAAACGAGTGTTGTGATTGGTCAAAAAATATCGTTTCCGGGGGAAACGGAAATCCTGTCCACTCAGGACTTCCTAGACACTCGATGCTTTAGGTCGTGACCAGGCTCTTCTTTTCGCAGATGAGTGAGGCTGGGACCGAGGTTACTGACTGTGAGGTTCAATTCATAAAGCTCTCACAGGTAATTTTATTACCTGTGTAGGCCCTATAAAGAGAAGAATGCATTCGCCATCTGTTTTGAATAAGGGGTGTCATGTTTTGCAATTAATTAAGCTTACCTAGACTATTTCTGTTATTAAGGTTTTGTGATTTCTCTCAGACTGTGCAGGGCAGAGGCATCTAATCTCTGAGTTAGGGTAACCGCATACCCTCGGATTAAAACTATTTCTAAATTCCATTTAAAGATGTGTTTACACTATAATTTATAACTATAAAGCCGAAAAAGTATAGTTTTGGACCATGACGGAGGCGCGCCGACTCAGCAGACATTGAGGCTGAGGAGTCGCGCCCGAGCGCCTCCAGGCGCGAGTGCCCGCGACGACCAGCCGATGGTCTGCTAGTCAAATCAGCGCCGTCCGAGTTATGTACCGATAGGGACAGAATCGTAAATATTTTTGGTGCGGACTGCGTTTGCCCCACTTACTGCGTTTGTCCCAACTGCCACTCAAAGTGACTACTGGCCAACTGCCTGGATGAGGCAGACTATTTCTGTTATTAAGGCTTTGTGCTTTCTATCAGACTGGGGGCAGAGGCGTCTAATCTCTGAGTTAGGGTAACCGCATACCCTCAACATTGTTTCGACATTGACACGTTGAAACGATAGCTCACACAGCAGGTCGTCTGGAGATAGAGGGTGTGTTCGGAAATGCGCACCGGGAGCGCACTCGCCTATTAGTTTGTATGGGCCAGTGCGCTCAGTGCTTCATTTCCGAACGCACCCAAAATCACATCTCATTCAAACGCGTACTATTGTTGTAGGCCTATACTGATCAGCTCCAGGTATGGTTGTACTGGTCAGCTCCCAGAGAGGTTGTACTGGTGAGCTCCTAGTGAGGTTGTACTGGTCAGCTCCCAGTGGTTGTACTGGTCAGCTCCCAGTGGTTATACTGGTCAGCTCCCAGTGGTCCCAGGTGTGAATGTAACTAAACACGTACACTTTTACCAAATGCTAATATTAAAAGGTTCTGAATAACAAACTGTATTTGGTAGGTTTTATATCGTTTAAATAACCTTTAAGAAAAGGAAGATGACTATTTACAAAAGCGAATTGGGTTATTAAGTTGTGTTTGATAAAGTGACTAGATTGTGTTTTTGTTTTTACTTGAACATTACGATATCATGTGGGTCAACTTACCCCTTGACTTGAATCAACTCCACAGGACAACTTTTTGAGAATTCATGTTTTTATCACCCTTTGTAATAAATGCTTACTGATGATTTCAATTGATAGAAGACATCCTGGAATAATGGTCGATGATGTTTTTACCCTCATGTTGTCTTGCTTCAAGGACAATGTAAGTGAAAAGCGCCTCATCTTACTGTACCCCGTTCTCCCACTGTATGGATTGTGGGTAAAAGAAAAAAGTAGAACATGATGACTAAAGAGCTGTTTGTTTGCTTCCTCCTCAGGACGGGATGGGCAACCTGAGAATAACAGAGAAGGGCCTGAAACTGGAGGGAGACTCAGAGTTCTTACAGCCTCTCTATGCCAAAGAAATACAGTCCAAACCTGTAAGTACTGCTGCACACACAGATATACACACACACACACACACACACACACACTGATATGGCTGAAATTCTTAAGCACTTTTGGAGGCATGATGTGAGAATGTTCAGAAACCAGACAAGCTCGAAAGTGGTCTATCAGAAGTTTATTGATTACGGTCAATAATAGCCGGATGCAGTCTCATGTCAGCACTAGGCTGACATGCGAGAATGACAACATACAGAGTCATGGCAAGTTACAGTATTTATACCCGCTTGGTTACTCCCCTAAATGGGAGTTGACAGATAATTCACACCTACATGACAGATTGTATCATATAACAAATACATGTGGTTGACAATTGCACTGTCACAAATAGCAGAGGGAATAATCCCAACAAAGGTATTGCAGAATGTATTATCAATCATATAATACATTAAGAAGCATAGTCTCTATTAAACTAATCAGGACAAGGATGAAAGAGATCATAGATTTATCTTTCTCTGTGTGTGTGTGTGTGTGTGTGTGTGTGTGTGTGTGTGTGTGTGTGTGTGTGTGTGTGTGTGTGTGTGTGTGTGTGTGTGTGTGTGTGTGTGTGTGAGCAAATGGCCTGGGGTTGATGACCCTTTATCTATAGATACTACAAAAGGAACAAAGACAGTTGTCAGGAAGTCACACCTGGGAGGTCACACCTGGCCAATGACTTGGTCAATTCTACAGTTAGCTAGAGAGTTCCTTGATCAAGCAGACAGATCATATTAATGCATATAATATGGAAAATTCCTTATCATTCCATCCTCTTGTTAATTAAACAATCTTAATTAAACAAACAACAAGTGTAGAATTTTCGTTTGTCTAAATTGTTTACACATTTGTGTTCTCAAATGGATCATAGTTGGGCTCGGTAGTCTGAATTAGTTTGTATTGGAGTAGCTGGCCATGAATCAGACTGTTCACACACTTGTGAGTCAATGGGATAATGCAACAAACAAAAAATATTAAAATAACTAGAAGCATTCCCACTGGAACAAGAAGCCTTATCAACCATGCAGACCAAGAGCTGTGAGTTAACCAAGACCACACGTTCCAGCTTTGGGGAGTGGGTATGTCATTTTCCTTGATGTTAGTCAAGAGATAATTCATGTGATCTATTACAGTGGACACATTTCCAGACACCTTAGGAATGAACGAGCAACAGCTTTCTCCTATCACATGGCACAAACCAGATTCAGATGCAAATATTAAGTCAAGGTCCATCATCATTCGGGCTGTTAGTAATTTGCTCCACATAACCATGCAAACATGGGGAGTTCTTGTTATGGAGAGGATGGCCCCCCTGTAAGAACTCTAAAGAGCAAGTAGCATTGAAAATAATTTTACAATTAGTTAGTGATCCCACATTGTGAGAGTGTATATCTCCAGATCGCTGAAAGCAATAAGGAATGTGAGTTGGAATAAGGCGTTCATCTACTACATCTACGGGGCTGTAAACACGCCAACTTTTAGACTTTTTGTAGAGAGAGGTCGAGTCATAGCTGCAGACTCTCAGTGCGGTCTGGGTGTCATTAGAAGGCACGCACTCAACTTTGAATAACAGGTGAAGATGGCCCAGAGTGCCCTTCCAAACAATAGATCAAAAGGTTTCTAAGGTGGCAAAGAATGAAAGGCCAACCGATCTACCGAAACATATGGGAGAATAGCCTTTGCATGTCTTTGCAAAACAAACGTGGTAACTTTATACTAACATCAGTGATCCAAAACACAATACTTAATAGGGGAGATATGGTTCAAATATTCCACACATCCCCCCATGGCAGAATTATAACTTCTGCCACAAAGGAATATTTTAAACACATTAACAAACATAACCTGGAATCCTGTCTGGAGGGAAACAGATTAACTGTAAAATATTTATCATAACCACCCCTCCTCTCGAGAGTCAAAGAACCTGCAATACAAGTAGAACAATAAAGCAAGTAATGGGAATAAAAACAAGTATGTCATTAAGTGAAAGCAACACTGTAAAGACAATAGCATAAGAAATCAATTAAAACATCATGAAATACAACTTGTCATACAGTTTACACGCGCCACAGAACCTATTTTTCCTATTCTAACAACGCAATACTCTCCAGTCCAGAATCTTCTCCATGCATGTTGAAATACAATGTCTTTGAGGGATAAGCTGGTCACAGCTTGGGGCAAAAGATAGAAGAAAGATAGATGAGGAAAAAGAAAGAGCTTTGTGTGTGCATCAGAGGGCACAGATTGGGGAATGTGACATGTACCTCTCAGGTAAATGGACATTGTGAACGCTCTCCTCCTGTTCTGAGTCTTATTAGCCATTGTCCAGCTAAAGCCACCCCTGTTTGTGGGAGGCCTGCTATGACCTCTGATCCCCTCTGTTACATTGTCTCCAAAAGTGTGTATTTTCCCCACAGACATAACATGGCGCTTTAGGCTTCGGCATACTTGCCTCCTGTATGGCCAGTTTGGCCTTAGTCAGTCTCCTCGACATGTCAGCATCTGTAGTCTTCTGGCTGTCATCTTTCTTGCGCTGTTGTCCAACCACATGTACAATATTGTCAGTGTACATTGGCAAGGTCATTTTCGCAAGGCCCTTGTTCTAATTTCTCCCAATACTGTCCGGGTGGACATTTTGTCGGATAAATGCTCCTCAACGTATGCCACAGAAGACCTCGGTTTGCAGCAAAAAGTGGTCCATCATATAAGTTCGAGTTGATGTATCTCTGTAGTTCCGCTCTACTCAAAATGTCCTCCAAGGCATACATACACCAGCCAAGAGATCAATGTGTTAAAGTCTCTCATGGCTAATTGTGTGCCCGCTGAAAGTTCTTCAAATGTAGTAATCCATGGGTACGCCCCGTCTTGTCTTGCAACGGTGGCAGTTTGGCTACCATATCAGACAAGTCTGTATGAGACCATGGCACATAGTCAAGATGTCTTCCCCTGATAATCACTGGCATTTGCTCAATATAGTCTATATCCTGGCTATTATCAGCCTGTTGTTTCACATCCTTCCGTGGCTCCGGAAATGAAGGATCTGCCACTCAAGTCAATGACCAGGTGTGCTTCTTCCACAAATATGGCACTCAAATGCTCCTTTACGATGCGTATAAACTCCCTGTTAGAAGGATCGGCTCTCTTCAATTCACTGACCAAATTGGCCCTTGTGCTGCGGACCCGTTCCAGCCTGTCCTTCACTGAGTGCAGGGTGTCAGCAAGACGGCTGGGATGTCCATGTCGTTTAGAAGTAGAGTCACGCCCACGTCCTCGACGTCTCCTGGATGATGTCCTCTTGCCATTGTCGTCATCAGAGCCTGCTGCAGACCTTGTCGAGTCCCCGCTGTAGTCATCTGGGTCCGACTCAGAGTAGATGGTACTGCTTGTCTGCTCCTCCACCCCTCGGCGCCGTTTGTCAGCATCATGGTCCCGGTCAGGCCGTCCCCTCTGGTCGTCCAGTATCCTCATGATGTGCGGCTTGCAGGTGCCCGGAGTGAAAGTTGTGGCACCGGGTGGGGGTGTGGTCATCCCAGAAGTTCCCTGCAGGTCGAGTAACGCTCCAGCCCCCTTCCGCTGCTCCGTCTCACTCCTGCCGTCCAGTTCGTCAAGCATAGCTGTGGACAATGTTGCTGCGATAATCTTCTCCTGTCTCTCATTGAGTAGCCAATTGTCTGCACCTGACCTTCCTTAAAAAACAAGTCTGAAGACTGCTAGTTCTATATCTCTCTTTTCTTTCCTAACATGTCCTTTTTGTCCTGCTTTGTATGTAGCAACCAGAACCTTCATTGTCCTAATAATTTCTTCATTAAAAGTACCATTCAGAGGCCATGGCTGATCAATATGAGGCCAACGTTTGGACAATTTCTTCGAAATTTCAGAAATATCTTTAAAATTTGGATTGTTTTGCTTCACAAATTCCACTGGTGTCTTATCTAAGGAAGCAGTTTTCTTCGGGCCCATCATGAATACTGAGAGAGTCCAAAAATGAAAAATGTCACGTTAAAAAAGCTACTAAATTGTACTCCTGTAGTCGGGTCTCCAGGAAATTGTATGCTGTTTTTTAAAAGATGTAAAGCTTCACAGCTAAAATCGGAGGCAGAAGGCCTTGTGAAAGTCAGTGACTGAGAAAAGTTATAGAGAGAGAGAGAGAGAGATAGATATGCAGAAGCCAAAAGCTACCCCCCCCTGACTCCCCTCACTCACACACTAATTAACACAATCACCCACAGTCTCACACACACACTCACAATCACCAGTGACTGTTTGTTTTGTCATAGGATATGGCTCAAACAAACTATATTTCTAGTCTAAAAGAAAGAAACCTTGAATTTAAACTTCAAGCACACAAATTAAAGTGCTTATAATACAAACAACAAGATAATAACTAAGCTAAAAAAGCAGATGCTCAGTGACGGCTGGCCATTGAAAGAATCCAGCTCTTACAAACGTGAGCCTAACATCAATTAAATAATGATCTTGTTGTTTGGAAGAGTTTTCCAAAATATCGTCGAACAACCTAATTATTAAAAGGATAAATTTAATTTCCCTAATTCCTTAATTTTTTAAACCACTCTTAGTAATTTCCAAAGAGCGAGAACACATTTACTCTCATACCAAATTTAGTTTTGTAGCCCGAAAAGGGAAAAATAGAAATCCTAAATTAAATCACTAATTTATCTCTGACAAAGACACAACCAGAACTGAAAAGTCCAAACAGCTGATTTTTAGACTAGACGGCTGACTCTCTGTCAAAGTGTAAATGAGCAAAATAACTGTTTAAACCCACTTGATATATTGTTGCTATAACATATATCCATAGTTTACATTACCATCCCCCCTTCAAAACATGAAACAAACATGTTTTGAAAAAATAAAAGTATAGGAAAGAAGGTACTGTAATCAATGTCCAAAACAAAAATCCCTCCCCCCTTGCAAGTGAAAAATTACACCACTCCTGGCTGTTACTCAGGGAGAGTCTTTTGTCCCTCTGGGCCCTGCACCCCACAGAAAGCAGAGTCCAGAACCAAGAAAAAATGGAACAATAGAAAAAAAAACAGACTATACTAAAACCTCCCCTCCACATACAACTTTGCCAACCATTATCATTATTATACTACCTTATAATCATGCCTGGTCCATAGTCCAACCTATTGAAGACGTTTTTAACAAATACCGGAAACATAGACAAACGCAGAACACATCACAAGCCGGCACAATCACAAAGACAGACACAAACAAACCACTCAGAGAGACAATGCAATGCTTCCAGACCATATTTTGATGCCTCTTAAGTCACAACTTTGGTGTATGAAAACAACCTTGGTGTGTGGGAAACCACTGAACTTAACTTAAACACTAAAACGTCTTTTAATGTAGTTCATTTATGGTCAGGTTAAAATGAACCAAAGAACCTTGGTAAATGGGGGTGCAATTTAAAAATGAATATTTATTCTAATACTGAAAAGGCGTTCATTTGCCTGAAAATTGTTATAACAATGTTGCACCCCTACTCTTTACCATAATCACATCAAATGTCTCTCTTGTGAATTTTAAGCCCCAATAAAGACCTTTGATGCTACCTCACATTACAGCATGTGAACGCTAACTTAACTTAACCCACAACTTCGGTGTATGAAAACAACCTTGGTGTGTGGAAAACCACTGAACTGAACTTAACTCTTAACTTAACTTAACTTAACTTACAACTTCGGTGTATGAAAACAACCTTGGTGTGTAAAAACCACTGAACTTAACTAAGACAATTTTGGCAAAATATGGTCTGTTATCATATACCTGTCTCTCTTCACATCACAGATAAACAACTGCAGTTTGTCCACCCGCGATGGTTCAGAGACCCTATTCATGTGAAACAACAAATGGGGCCTAACTTTATATGTAGATTTAAAAAAGATTCTATATTTCATTATTCTCCCACCCACACACAACACCGGTATATGCATGCGCCTGGGAGAACACCAAAATACAGGTAGCTAAAAATTCAGACCTAAAAGTTGTGACAAGGATCACCAACGTATTCTTTAGCCCAACTAAAAATCAAAAATGTAATTTGCAAAAGGCTCTAATCAATAGTTAACTCTAATCAATAGTTAAGGACATAACCATTGTCTCAAAAATATATACACTCATCTTAACCCTCCCCTTTTTTTTTTTTTTTTTTTTTTTTTTTTTTTTAACTTCTTAATTGGCAGGAACTATTTATAACTCCCATTGAGGAACGTAGTAAACCACTTTCGGGTACGATAACCAGGCTAATTATCTTCTTTTCTGTAAATACTCAGTCAATTTCTTGTACTTAAATTGTGCTGAAGATTTCAAGAAAATCAAGATAAATAAGCATAACGTGTTTAAAAGGTTGGAAAACAGAATATTCTCACCGCTTTAGTGCTGTAGCCACAGGTTCTTTTAATTCCAGGCGTTTGTGGACTCGGAGGACAGAAGATCCGCTGGCTGCTCGGGTCATCAAAAGACAGGATGAAGTTTTCCATGCGGTTTCGTCCTCCTGAGCGCACAAACACTGGACGCACTTCTGACACCAAATGATATGGCTGAAATTCTTAAGCACTTTTGGAGGCATGATGTGAGAATGTTCAGAAACCAGACAAGCTCGAAAGTGGTCTATCAGAAGTTTATTGATTACGGTCAATAATAGCCGGATGCAGTCTCATGTCAGCACTAGGCTGACATGCGAGAATGACAACATACAGAGTCATGGCAAGTTACAGTATTTATACCCGCTTGGTTACTCCCCTAAATGGGAGTTGACAGATAATTCACACCTACATGACAGATTGTATCATATAACAAATACATGTGGTTGACAATTGCACTGTCACAAATAGCAGAGGGAATAATCCCAACAAAGGTATTGCAGAATGTATTATCAATCATATAATACATTAAGAAGCATAGTCTCTATTAAACTAATCAGGACAAGGATGAAAGAGATCATAGATTTATCTTTCTCTGTGTGTGTGTGTGTGTGTGTGTGTGTGTGTGTGTGTGTGTGTGTGTGTGTGTGTGTGTGTGTGTGTGTGTGTGTGTGTGTGTGTGTGTGTGTGTGTGTGTGTGAGCAAATGGCCTGGGGTTGATGACCCTTTATCTATAGATACTACAAAAGGAACAAAGACAGTTGTCAGGAAGTCACACCTGGGAGGTCACACCTGGCCAATGACTTGGTCAATTCTACAGTTAGCTAGAGAGTTCCTTGATCAAGCAGACAGATCATATTAATGCATATAATATGGAAAATTCCTTATCAACACACGCACGCACGCGCGCACGCACACACACAAACATGCACACATGCACACACACGCACACACGCATGCTGTGGTGGAAAAAGTACTCACATTTCTTACAAAAGTATCAAGTAGTGCGCGCGCGCGCACACACACACACACACACACACACACACACACACACACACACACACACACACACACACACACACACACACACACACACACGCGCATGCACACACGCATGCACACACACACACATGCACACACACGCATGCACACACACACATGCACACGCACACACGCATGCTGTGGTGGAAAAAGTACTCACATTTCTTACAAAAGTATCAAGTACTAAGTACTTAAAATTGGAAATACCCCATTAAAGTAAAAATACCTCAACATTGCACCTAAGTACAGTACTTGAGTAAATGTACTTAGTTACTTTACACCACCGCGCGCGCACACCAAACTACTATAGCAGGGGTACTCAACAGGCGGACCGCGGTCCATGACCGGACCGCGGGACACCTCTCTGCGGACCCTGGGGAAAAAAGAAATCCCCCAATAAATTATTTCTATAACTAACCTACCCCTAACCCTAAAACCGAAATAAAGTAACAAAAAAACGGGGGAAAAAGTACCCACATCCGCCGAAATCCACGAAAAAAAATCGCTCCCTAGCCTTATTCAAAAACTTATTTGTGGACCTTCAAGATTTGTTGTTCAGGACCCCTGTACTATAGCCTATAGCCTTGACGACCATGCAAAGGCTAAAATGCAATTTAGATGTAGACAGATGAAGGTCATTGTTGACCTGGCATCCTATAGTTTATATAGTTTCAATGTACAGATTATTAGTTGTTTTTTTTAACCCTTTAAGGCCGGGAAGGGAACCCATGTGTGTCATTTTAAGATTTATTTGGGCTATTCAAAAATAGCAGATCTACAAACTATGAGCTTTTTAGAAAAAAAAATTAGAACATTTTTGCAAATCTTTTATTTTCAACTCAAATCATTGCTTCTGGGGGTCCCTGGAACAAAATATTCTTAGATGGGAGGGGGTCCGCGGACAAATACATATTATTTTGGGGCTCCTTGACATGAAAAAAGTTTGAAAATCATTGATAATATAGCAAGTAAAAAATCTATTTAAAAACACTTTAGGGAAAACAAACTGTGAGACATTTGTAAAATCCCCAGAAGCAAAGATTTGAGTTAAAAACTTTCGCTAGGTTTTTGGTTTGCCTATGCTCCTATATTTACTGAGGCACACCACTGTCTATGCAGTTTCCTCAAGACAACACACATAACACATACAGTAGAGCAGAGACCCCATGTCGTCGTCCCTGCCCTGAGCAAGCATTTTTATGGCAATGGTGGCGAGGAACATAATTACCCTTTAATGAGAAGAAACCTTGGGCAGAACCAGGCTCTAGGGTGGCCAGCCATCTGCCTCCACTGAGTCAGGGTGGAGAGAGAGAGAGAGAGAGAGAGAGAGAGAGAGAGAGAGAGAGAGAGAGAGAGAGAGAGAGAGAGAGAGAGAGAGAGAGAGAGAGAGAGAGAGAGAGAGAGAGAGAGAGAGAGAGAGAGAGAGAGAGAGAGAGAGAGACTGTCAAGGTCAACATCGACAGGGATTTTGCATAGTCGGTGAAAAGGGTAAGAAAAACATCAACAACAAGAAAAAAGACGTTATTGTCGTGTCGTCTATGTAAATAAATAAAGCTATAGGTGTGATGCACAAATCAACCTTCAGGATGTATCCTTGCCACCATGATACCGGGTATACGCCGAGATACACTATCACATGACGCAATCGTTGCTGTCGGCCTGCATGTCATTATTTCCCCGTTTACGTGTTATTTATTTATTTGTTTGTTTATTTATTCATTCCATAAATGAATGCCCTATTTCATCGTACTAGAGTGCCGCACAAAAGTTGTGAAAATAGCCGATAAGCTATTTTCAGTATCTTAATTATAAAAAGAAATATATAATAATTATAAAAAGGCACGGTTTTGGGCTTACAATTGTTCTACCTGACAGCAACGATGCTTGGGCTCTCTCTCTCTCTCTCTCTCTCTCTCTCTCTCTCTCTCTCTCTCTCTCTCTCTCTCTCTCTCTCTCTGTGTCTGGCAGTAATAATACCAGGGCAGATAGTGGATTGATAGTTTGATAAGGTGTGAGGTATCTTATCCCCTTCTGTCTAGCACCTCACACACAGAGAGAGAGAGAGAGAGAGAGAGAGAGAGAGAGAGAGAGAGAGAGAGAGAGAGAGAGAGAGAGAGAGATTACTGGCATATCTTATCTCAGAGACTGGGGCAGTGATGGAATCCACTGGTGCAGAAGACATACTTAAACTTAAGTAAAAGTAGCAATACCACAATATAGAAATAATCTATACCAGGGGTAGGCAACCTTAACACAGGTGCCAACATTGGCACAAGGGAGTGTGATCACTAGCACACTGGCATAAGTGTGAGATGGAGATCCCAAAAAAAAATAGCCAAATAAATTAAGTCCCCTATATTGATATTACATCCTGCACATAATTCTATTCATTCAAGCTCTTAACTCTGACTGGGGAGGGAGTCTGGGAGACAGATTATTGCTCTGAGTCTGATAATAATAATAATAATATAAAAAACATAATAAATAAAGGTTACGTATCAAAATCTGTCTATTTGATTTGACATTTTTGACACTTCATGCCAAAAAGGTTGCCGACCCCTGCTCTATACTTGAAACATTTACCATAAGTACAAAAGTATCACATACTTAGATAACCAAAGTACAAGTACAAAACCTTTTTGCAAAACGTTTTATAAAATAGCGTATCTACAAGTTCACCACGCATCGTGGTATAAAATAGCGTATCTACAAGTTCACCACGCATCGTGGTATAAAATAGTATATGCTTTTTTTGTTGTTGCTTTTTTTTTAACGTTTTGTAATAATCTAAATCTGTAAAGTAAATAAAGTAACTTTATCTTAGATCACTTATAAAACCCATAGACACACTTTATAGCTGTCTAAATGTAGTGGAGTCAAAATAACAATATCGTCTCTGTCGGGTGGAAAGGTTACATGGCGGCTTTCCGACATGTCGCCTTTCCGACGTTAACGAACCCTATACCTAACCCTCACCCTAACCCTAACCGCACGCGGAAGCCACTAGTCGGAGTGGCGAGATGTCGGCGTGGAAGACGGTTACCGGGCGGAAACATCATCCAAAACA
>NW_028155628.1:10000-15000 GCF_963454915.1 Gymnoscopelus microlampas | reverse complement strand
ACACACACACACACACACACACACACACACACACACACACACACACACACACACAGGGGGGGTGTTTGATCACCATTTAGTAAAGCCTGATTAAAAGGCAGTAAATCATTTAGCACAGTGTTTTCATGTGTCTGCCTGTGTTAAACGCCACCATGTTAACCTCATTCAATGCACGTTTACCACTGTGAACCTTTCAGTAACATAAAGAAAATCATATTTAACATTTGACTCTCACTGTTACTATTTAGTGAAATACATTTTGCTTTCAAAGCAGCTCACGCGTGCACTGGCACATCGTCGCTGTCTGGTGGAAACCGTGTATGTCCAAAACCTTTTTTATTATCATTTAATAGGCCTATATATATTTTTAAGCACTGAAACATAGCCGATATTTTGCTATCTTCACTACTCTTCTGTGACACACTTGTCTGATGAAGTAGGGTATTAATAAAAAAAACAAAAGCATAAAGATTTCAAACATGGAGATACTGTAAGAGGTTTCCACCCGACCGCGACGAATAAAAAGCAGTGTTTGTCAACCAGTTCACTTGACAGTGTGTGAATATGCAACTCACTCTGATGCCTGATTTATACTTGGATGCTCGCCGTATCCCACACCGAAAATAAACGATCTACAAGTTCACGACAGCACGTCTAAGTATCAGTCAGCCTTAACTTGCTACTGTGCCGCAGTCGCACAACATCTACATATAGCATGTAGCTCATTCACGGTTCCATTTATTCACGTATGCATAGATACATCAGCCACAGCCTAGACCTGAAAACACTGCTAACGCACACGCGCGCGCACACACACACACACACACACACACATACACACACACACACACACACACACGCACGCACGCACACACACACACACACACACACACACACACACACACACACACACACACACACACACACACACACACACACACACACACACACACACACACACACACACACACCTCAACCATTCCATTCAGCACTCCTCATCCTGTCCTTACACATCCCTCCTTTCCACAGCACAGACATTTCATTTGCTTTTCTAAAAGTGACAACCCCAGGGAGAGAGAGAGAGAGAGAGGGAGAGACAGAGAGAGAGAGAGAGAGGGATGAGATGGAGGAGGGATGGAGGGATGGTGAAAGAGCCTGGTGATGAGTTTTGAGCAGGGCGTGGAGGAGTGCTATTTAAAAGCGCCATGCATCACTGTCAGAGAGAGAGGGGTGGGCTCACGCACACACACACGCACGCACGCACGCACGCACGCACACACACACACACACACACACACACACACACACACACACACACACACACACACACACACACACACACACACACACACACACACACACACACGGTAGTGCAACGCAGACTGGGTGGCAAACTGAAGTTGACCCCCGTTCCATTTCATCAAATGTCCTCTGAATGGGCCACACAGCCCCATCTATTGTGGAATACACCCCCCCCCCCCCACACACACACACAGCACCACACCGGTGATAATCTTGGTCACTGTCTAGCCTGCTTAAATCACAGCTCACTTAGAATAAACCATATCACCTCAAAGGGAGACACGCAGAGCACACACACACACACACACACACACACACACACACACACACACACACACACACACACACACACACACACACACACACACACACACACACGCGCATGCACACGCACCTTGCTAGTCCCATTTGCGTTAATACAGCCCTCTGGTTTTTGGGGACTTCAGGGCTCACATTTGCCATTATGGAGATGATGGCTTTGTGGGGGGGGGGGGGGGGGCTCACCTCACCTTGCGCCTGTTGGAGGAGAAGAGAGCACAGTTCCAAAATGAATGCTGACACCTCAAACGCCATTTATTTGATTGTGTTAAGCGAGGGCGGTGTCATTCAGAGAGAGATGCACCCTCCCTCAGGAACAGAAGAGCCAAACATGTGGCGGATGAGGGGGGGATGGAGAGAAGATAGAAAAGAAAGAAAGAAAGAAAGACAGCATCTCTGTCGGGTGGAAACCTCAGATGTCCAAAACTGTTACTTTTCAAAAGTAGCAGATCTACAAGCGCTTTGCGGATCTGCTACTTTTGATGGTAAGAGCGCAACGAAAAAAACACAAAAAGTTAGAATATGGAGATAGGAGGTTTCTGCCCAACAATGACGAAAGGAAGAAAGGAAGAACAAAATAGAGAAAGAAGGGAAGATAGAGAAGAGAGGGTGAGAGGAAGACATACGAGGAGTTGGGTGGGGGGGGGCCCTCTTTCCCCCCCGCTCTCCGTGAATCAAATCAAACTCCCCTTATCGCACATTATTTGAAGAGGTTATGTGGCGCGGTAATGCGGTTACACGCCAGGCCGCGGCTGAGAGATTTCCTTGTTTACCAATGTTGGCGGCTGTTAGAGGCAAGCCGGCCCACCCGTTCCACGGGGGAGGATGGAGGGAGAGAGGGAGAGAGGGAGAGAGAGGGAGAGAGAGAGAGAGAGGGAGGAAGAGGAGGAAAGAAATGAGGAGAGAACAGGGGTGCCTGCTGTAAACACTTGATGCATGTCAGGAAACTCATTTAGAGGAACAACATGGGCGTGCGTGTGTGTGTGTCTGTGTGTGTGTGTGTGTGTGTGTGTGTGTGTGTGTGTGTGTGTGTGTGTGTGTGTGTGTGTGTGTGTGTGTGTGTGTGTGTGTGTGTGTGTGTGTGTGTGTGTGTGTGCGTGTGTGTGTGTGTCACAAGGAGAAGGCAGTTGTTCAAGGACATGAGTAAACAGCCACCACATGCAGACACTTTGGAATTCCATTTGGGAATTGCACGAGTGTGTGTGTGTGTGTGTGGGGGGGGGGCATGCTTATATACATGTTTTGGTGTGTTGTACTGTATGTGGGCACACACCCGTGCATGTGTGCCATCTCGTAAACTGGGCCCGCTCCCCCGTCCCCCACTCTTACTGTTGTGCTTAAATCTAGTTTACATGCACAGCACTCATTAGCTGATTGTGTGTATAATTTACAAGACAATTCAATTTACTGTGGCGATATAAAAAAAAAAAGAAGAGACACAATGGCAAAGTTCACTACCAGTCAGACAGTTCTTCTGTTCACCTCTTTAGCAGGTGTGAGACATCTATACCTCTTCTAACCACTTGAACCCCACCATCCAAATACTGGGGGGGACATTCGCCAAAAATAGCCGATCTACAAGGTCAGAACAAGCTTGTAGATCGGCTATTTATGGCAAATAAATTTGGTGTAGAGGTAAAAAATAAATTTAAAAAATGTAAAAGCGCACCAAGTAAAGATGCTACTGATGTCCAGTTTACTAAGCATAATTTTTTTTTTTTAAGTAAAATAAAAACTTGCTAACTGGCCAATCAGCATAAGCGAAATTGCCATTGTGCACTAAACCTCTCTGCAGCAGAAACCTAACATGACAATCGGCTGCCAAGTCCAGTTGCTGCATATGGTAGAAGAAATGGCTAAGGAGGAGACACTGGAATGTATAAATAAATAAAGCGGTATGTGATGAATAAAATGATCATTCATCGTTGCTCTCGGTATCCAACCCTGAGGCTGGATAATCTTGGGCACAGATGAATGCCCTGGGTGATAATCTACACCAGTGATTCTCAAACTTTCTTATTTTAAGGACCCCCAGTTGCATTAAAGCCACAGACCCCATAACTCTCAAGTGTTCAAATGGATCCATCAGGGTCCATTTGGTTCCTAACTATCTATCCTTTAGCTGGGTCCATTTGGTTCCTAACTATCAATCCTTTAGCTGGGCACACCCTCAAGGATCACTGGAGGTCCCCAGACCCCACTTTGTGAAGCACTGCTATTTGCTATACAGTATACAGCAGAGAGAAATCTGGAGCAGAATAAACAATGTTTGTTCTTGTAGTTTTATACACTATTTTTGCAGTAGGCTACATTTAGTGTTTTACTAACCACGCAGACCAGCTTTTCTTAACTAAATTGCTTTCTTTTTTTGCACAACAGGCCTGTGCCAGGCCATCATCAGCCTTTGTTTCCTAACACTGTCTAGATTGCTTTTCCCCCCTAGAGTGAGCGGAAGACATTTTGACAAAGGCCCATGGTCTTACATTTGGACCTGCAGTGTTGAAGGCTGTGCGCTACGGCCCTTTAGCCCCATTAAGCCACGAGGACACGGCAGACAGTTTTATCTCCAGGTTGTGTTGAGAGGCAGTATTGAGCTGACAATCCCTGTCCTCTTCAACCGATGGCCTTTTTACCTCAGCTCTTTGTACCCTGCTACTGTAGAGCCATGTGCTATCTGGCATCTATTGATTCCCTCTTCACCTGGACCAAGGAAACACAAAGGGGACAGAGCCAGAGGAAAGAAAGAGACTGAGGAAAGAAAGAGACCGGAGAGGAGAGAGAGAGAAGAAATAAATAAATAAACAAACAGGCAGACAGGAAGAAGGAAAAGTCCCCCATTTAAAATGAGGATTTCCTGCTCTCGTTTTGGTTCTTCTTATTTTAAGAGCCTGAAGGAACACGTTTGTCAATTTTCAGCCTTATTTGCATTTATTAGTCACAGGGGTGACATCACGTCCACAACACATACAAAGTATAAATCTCTGTATACTTTAAAATCTGGAGTGGTAATTTCACCATGGGCTCCGTATATGACCACGGAACCAACAAGAAGGAACTCATTTTTTAACCATATTTGGTTCAAACTTCTTTGTGTTGTGTCTAATGGTCCACAGCTAATGAAGCATAGCGTTAGTTCATGCAGGACACGGAAGTCTTGCACGCCAAAGCTGTAAGCCTGTAACTAGCTGTCAGTCTCAGCTTTCTATTCCCCATTCACAACACTGCTGGTCATTACGTCACACACTCATACTCCAATCACAGCTCACGCATGAGCAAAGAGGTTCCTTTAAATACGGCTTCATATTCACTAGGTCTTTCTTGGTTGCTGAACCAATGCATTTTGCTAGCTCCTCCTCCACCCCAGCCTCCACCTTTTGATT